>NC_134483.1:475257363-475294863 GCF_040206685.1 Ascaphus truei
GGGCAGGAAGCTGTGAGTAGCGGGGGGGGGGTTCATGGGGCAGGAAGCTTGTGAGTAGCGGGGGGGGGGTGTTCATGGGGCAGGAAGCTGTGAGTAGCGGGGGGGGGGGTTCATGGGGGCAGGAAGCTGTGAGTAGCGGGGGGGGGTTCATGGGGCAGGAAGCTGTGAGTAGCGGGGGGGGGGGGGTTCATGGGCAGGAAGCTGTGAGTAGCAGGGGGGGGGGTTCATGGGGGCAGGTAAGCTGTGTGTAGCAGAGGGCTCGTGGGGCTGGAAGCTGTGAGTAGCAGTCAGGGGCGGTCAGCTCGTGGTGCCGCTACAGCCGCACTGCTGTGGGTCGCAGAGGGGGGGCCAGCACTTCAAGCAACCAACATGAGACAAGGGGGAGTGCGGGCGGGGGGCCGTGGCTCAAGCAGCCGGCTACCGCGCTTTTTGGTAAAACGCTGAAAGCTGCACGCCCTCCGTCTGCAGCGCCCCCAAGCAGGTTTTTTTTTTTTTTTTTTTAGTACATCGATTCTAAAACGCACCCCTATTTCAGAGATGTGAAATTGGAAAAAAAAGTGCGTCTTAGAATCGAGGAAATACGGTATGTCTCCATAGTCAATAATTGGCATTAGCATCTGCTGTGCGATACGCTTTCTGACCAGGAGACTTAGGGAGGATTTGTTCCTGTAAAGTACCCCTAGTTTGGCATAGGTCTTGGTTGTCAGGGTGTCAATGTGCATCCCGAATGTTAAGTGGCAGTCGAACCATAAGCCCAGGTTTTTAAAACTAGTGACAGGTGTTAGGGTGGTGGTAGCGTTGGTTCTAATCAGGAGCTCAGTCACTGGAAGCTTTAAAAATTTAGTCTTGGTCCCAAATACCATTGTTACAGTCTTGTCAGTGTCTAAAAACAGTTTGTTTTGGGAAATCCAGTTTTCGAGTCTCAAAAAGTCAGACTGAAGTATGTGTTGAAGGTCAGAGAGGCTATGGCTGTGTGCATATAGGATTGTGTCATCTGCATACATGTGTATTGAGGCTTCCTTACAAGCTGTGGGAAGATCATTAATGAACACTGAGAAGAGTAGGGGCCCCAGAACAGAGCCTTGCGGGACACCACAGGTGATATCCAGGGGGTTGGAGTTAGAGCCTGAGATGGACACATGTGGGATCTTCCTGATAGGTAGGACTGAAACCAGTTTAAAGCTCTGTGCTGCTTAGCTGGGGGGCGGGGGTGGGGCTGTGGGGGTGCCGGCGGTGGGTGGTCCAGTGCGTTCTGTAGCACGCGCCGCCCGCAGAGAGGGAGAGTTTGCGACAAGAGGGGGCTGGGCGGGGGTTTTGCGGGGCTTGGCCATTACCTCACGCGGGTGGTTCGCCCTCATTGCTGAACTGCCGGCAGGGGCGTGGCCACGCCTCCGTCGCAAGTTCCACATACAAAAAAAATTGTTTGTGAGAAAACTTGCAGTACAGCGCGGCTGTTAAATGCGCGCCGACGCATGTACTGGGCCCAGATAGATTTGGGGGCGGTGCTTGTGCGCACAGCGCACGCAGATCGCACTGGGACTGCAGCCTAACGGTGGTGCTACCATGCCCACTTTGTATATGCACATTGACTCTCTCTACAATACTTACAAGGATTTCCACCCTCCCGGTGCAGCAGTCTACGACATTTGGTCGCATAACGGTGTGCAGCCCAGGAGATCCCCAACTCAGGACACCCACTTAATGCTTAGATAGACAGAACTTAGAGGCCACCAGCTATCAACATATATTGTATGCATACATGCAGAGTTGTGAAACCGGATCAATTTATAAATGAATGTTCTTTGCTTTGGAGGCTCTGAACATGAAAACATGAAATCATGGGGATGTGGGGGGGAGAGCCAGGATAACTTTCCCAGGCCTGGTGGGGTTTGCTTTGCCGGGCTTAACCTTACCACATGCTGAATTTGTCGCTGCCGCCTTCCGCTCAACAATTTATCCCCCCTTGCTTAACACCGGGGTCTCGGTATGTCCTGGGCCCCAGAGTAACTGCATGAAATACTTATATTAGCACTGCAGTACTAGAGGTATCGGTAGCAGGTTAGTCTGCAATTCACCCCTCTAGGACTCTAGAGCTGCAAGTGGGAGATTTGGCGAGTCCGACATCTTCGCAGTATAGTCGCATTTTAACTTTAAGGTTGGGTGACTGAACCAAAGAGACAAATCATTTCACAACATTGATTTGTTTACAACTGAGTAATCATCCACAATACAATAAATGAGGCTGCTTTTGTAATCTGCTCTAAAGCTGCGAAACCCTGATCTATGTGCTACTACTAAATATGTAAAACATTCGACAAATAACAACCAGTATCTAAAAGCCAACACCAAGAGATCAAGTGCAAACACATGCCGACTTGCCCGCGATTCTGACCGATGGAAATTGCATATTGTTTGTCTCAGTTGCTGAGTGTTACTGCATTACTGGAGTCTATTGTGTTTACCCACAATGTTTGATGCTCTCTCCTTTCTTTTATCTGGCTCGCGTATCTGTGATGTGATTATTCCTTAGCTATTTGTGTCAGATGTCAGTCACTTCCTCTGTCATTTCCCCTTATTTTGATGCGGATCCCCAGAGAGTGGTCGGAGATGGAAGTGACTTTTAGTTTATTGGATTGAGTGTCTCTGTTTCCTGGTGTCTATTTTAGGTTTTCATGTCATTCTGAGGGACAAGTAACATCTGCCATGAGGACTAAAACATTTCACAAGAGCAAGAAAATAGGCAAAATAGCCCTTATCTGCACTGTTTTCTGTATTTTCTTTGGGTGCCGAATAAGGATTTTGTGCAGTGGTCTTAATTGACTGTTTTGGTGTATGGGTTATTTAGCATTTGTTACCTGTTTTTAGACGTGTCATGAAAATCTTGAGGTAGTTCATGACTCCCGAGGCCCGTTTTCTCCCCTTTAAAGCAGCAATACATCCACCCCCCCCCCCCATTTTTAGTTGTTTATATATAAACTATGTGACAATTCTACATTCTTACCTAAGCTGACAATCGTTTGGTGGTCCTGTTATAAATCTGGCAAAATCCTGATTGTGAGCCTATCATAATGGTCGCCCTTTCAGTTTCAATCAATCCTTCAATCAGTGTAACTCAGCAGATACAATGGGGGCTATTCTATAAGCCTCGATAACCCACTTATCGAGGCCTTTTTGGCCAAAATGCCTACTGTTATTCTGTAAACCTCAATAAGTGGGCGATAAAGGCATGAAGCGCCAATTTTTTCAGCCGTCAAAAAAAAATTGCCGGGTGACTGGCAATATGCCACTTATCGGCAGGTTCTGAAATTTGTGCAATTCTAGCAGCCTCGATTAGCTTATCGAGGCTAACCGCGGCTCTAGAATGGCGAGTTTCTCCCAAAAACCTCACGCCAGGAAAAGTTGGCGTGAGGCTGGTGAGAAGCTGCTGAGAAGGCGGCGAGAGAGGACATAGAAATAAAAATACATTTTTCCTGCATCAGATACATGCCGGGAGTCTCCGGAGCTGATATCCATTAATATCAGCACCGGCATGAATCCCATGCAATAAAAATTTATTTACAGGCAAATTCATTACCTTAGCGGCTGACCGCTAAAATACAATCTAATGGCCCCTAACCCCTTAATCACCTTAGCGGTTAATAACCGCTATAGTAATTAAGGGATTAACCCACCCTCCTCCGCTACCCACCCGGGAGGCCTAACCACCCACCCCGGGACCACTATACCCACCCTGTACCCATTGATTGACACAGTGGTATATCATACCCATATAATATGGGCATGATAAGCCACTATAGCAGTCAATGATCAACCTAATAAAAATAATTAAGGCCAAAAATAGACACTAATCAAAGAAATACACAAGCAGCTAAACGCCCCAACAATAAAAGAACAAAAATGCCTCAACTACACATCAGTTAGATTAATCTATCACTAAAACAGCAAAATAATTCCAATTATGTTATTCCAAAACATAAGAATACAAATAAATAAACACCTATCCAACCAATCAATTAAAGAAATAAAACCAGTAGCCAACAAATCAATTAATTAATTTAAACCAGTAGCAAACAAAATAAATAATTAATTTAAAACGCTAACCAATCCTAAAATGTACTAAAAACAAGCCATCCAAAGTCAAAACCACCTAATCCAAACAATAAACAGAAAAAAAAAAAATAACAATCATTAGAAAACAAGTATTTGCCAAAACCCGCAACATCATCCCGGCAATCCTTCTCCATCAACCTTGAAGATCAGGAAAAGGTAACAAAAATATTATTTCTTTAATCTTCTTTCACCTTCTTCTTACTTTATCTGTCATTATTTTCTTTTTTTATTCTATCTTCATCTGTCAATCAAAAAACCCCATGTTAAATCCAAACGGATGTTGCCATATCGACTTCTTCTGCTAAAATGAGATGGAACAGGCCTTATATAAGGCCTGTGACGTCACATTTTAGGGTCCGATGGTATAGCTCCAATCCGATTGGACGCTGTATCATGTGCCCGTTTTTTTTTGTTTTTTTTAAGCATGTGACATCTCCAAGGGAGGTACGTCACATCCTTAAAACCACATGGCTATGTGACATGGTATTACAGCCAATGGGATTGAAGACAATCCCATTGGTTGCTGTACCATGTGATAGGTCACATTAGTTCAAAAGGATGCGACATCATCCCTTAAAGGTTCTAGAGAAGAGGTTCCTGGGGAGTAGAGGAGCCTCGGTGTATAAAGTTCCAGACACCCATCATTTCCATCTTTGCTTCCTCATCGCCCAGCCGCACGAATCCAGCATCTGGAATAAGGTAATGCCTTCTTAGTAGCCAATAATAGAGACACTGATGTAAACTCCGTAGGAGGCGGGCAGGGAGGGTTACACAATATTGGAACCAGAGAGTCCTCCAGAACGGAACCACCCTATGTACAGCTCTGGTGACCAGGGCCAGATTAAGGCTTTGGGGGGGACTGGGGCCCTTTAATGCAGGGGCTCCCTAGTTTTTTCCTTCTTCTCTCACTCCCCCTTTCATTCTTCCTCCAACCCTATCCCTCCTTCACCTTTTCCTCTCCCCTTCTTCCTCCCTCCCTCCCTCTCCACATTCCATCTTCCTCTCCTCCTCCTCTTACAGCCCCACTCCGTCAACCCCCTCTCTGCACACTTCCTCTTACACCCCCTCTCTCTGTCAATCCCCCCTCCCCACTCTGTCCTCCCTCCTCTCACTCTCTCCCCCTTCCTCTCACACTCTCCCCCTTCCTCTCACACTCCCCTTCTCCTCACTCTCTACCCCCTTCCTCTACTTGCTCGCTTCTCCCTATCTACTCACTCTCTCCACCTCCTACTCACACAATTCCTCCCTCCTAATCACACAATTCCCCCCTCTGCAATCAACCAACCCCCCCAGCCCCTCTAAGAATTTTACCTTGGAGATGGGTGGTGAAGACGGCTGGAGTTCTCTCCAGTCGGCTGCCCTGAACCTCTGGTGAAGAGTTGGCCACGCGGCATGTGAGCTGAAGTTGGACCCGACTTCCAGAACCCAGTCACTCCGGCAGAAGATGAGAGGGGGAGCACTGCTGGGGCCTCTGCTTGCCGCCAAGCTTCCCCCCCTGCATTGCGGCATGGTGGTTACATATCTGTGTGGGGCCCAAATAAATAGGGTGGTCCGAGGCACATGCCCCCCCTTAATCTGCCCCTGCTGGTGACCCCCCCCCTGGTTACCGAGCTACTTACTGGTGAAGAGACCAGTATATCTTATTGGTTTCTAAAATGGACCCAAATGGTCATCCAATAGAAAGCCGTAGCTAAGGATTGGCCTAAGATATCGAAGCCATTTTGTTTCCCCCAGAGGGGGGAGTTAAACCTGATAACACTGGTAAATATCTTGGGAACGGGCGTCTCCAGAGCTGAAGTAGTAGAGACAAACGTATTCATGTTGTATATTTTTAATTTTTATCGTTTCTTCATCACACTATATAATATGGTGTTTGTTTTCACCTCTCTAGTGTATTCATGATCACCGATTTTTAAACTGTGGTTTTTATTATGAAAAAAAAATGAGCACAGACCAAAATGTGTGGGTTCTGGACCACAATATGGCATTTTAATGGAAGTGCTTAATTCCGTGACTTCAATGTGACTCGATAGACGTTTATGAGATTGCATGTGCTAAGAAAATCAGTGAGACTCCCAGAAAATCATTGAGAGTTGACAGGTCTAAGAGCTGCAATTTTAATAGCTTTGAAATTTAGGCCTGAAAACACAGTAAATAACTCCACAAACTATACAATGCAGATTGCTTTCATTACCCAGTTTAGGGCCGTACAGTGAGGACTGGCCCTTTCCCGTTTTCCAGGGGAGCTCTTGGAGTGACCTGAACGTGATCTGAATGAAAGTAGAGAACCTTCCCCTTCTGGTCACCAGGTGACATCGCGACCATGTCACATGATTGCAACTTTCAGAAAAAATCCCATGCCCCTCCCCCTCTGGCACTTATGTGATTAAGTGTATTTGTCATAATAACTCTGTGCCCAGGGCATACTTGAAAACGAGAGGTAACTCTCAATGAATTTCTTCCTGGTAAAACATTTTACAAATAAATAAATTAAGCTATAATTAAGGAAATATATCTAAATTAAGTTAGAAAGCTGCATTGATTTGAGCTGAGATAGTGGTTCCCAAATCCAGTCCCAACGTATCCACAAAAGGCCAGGGTTTAAATTCACCCTAACCTGTATTTTGTTTTTACAGGATGGCAAACAGGGTGCCCTCCAAATCTGAGCCACACTATTTTCAGCTTTGGGGACCCCCAGTTCCCAAGATACTGGTGAAGTTACCGATATTACTTCGGGATTTTGAAAAGGGATTTAAATAGCCAGCCAAAAGGAAGCCACAACCGATGCAGCTTCCAATAGCACAAGATTTAGCAACTGTTTTTTATTTATTTATAAAAATGTTTTACCAGGAAGTGATACATTGAGATTTACCTCTCGTTTTCAAGTATGTCCTGGGCACAGAGTTATACAAAAAATACATGGTTGCGTTAAAAGAACAGGGGTTATACAGTCAATTCCCAGGCATTTCATGGACAGACAAAGTTGGAAAATTGGGTACAAGGAATACAGGGGCTTGTGAGTTTCAGATTGAAATAGAGCAGCTTTAACATCACCAAACAGCAGCAAACAGCTCACACCCTTTAGCTGCGCCAAAGGCCGTCCGCCTTTGGGGCAACGCAGATGTACACTGGGGGTGTTGAGATTCAATGCAGCTGTGAACACAAAGTTCTTTGTCCTCTTGGCTCATTAACATTCCAGTGGGTGGGGTTGACGTTCCACAAAGTACAAGCAAATGTTAACCCTTGGCACGCTAGTCCTGTGCAGAGGGGAGCAGCTCTTGGGGAGCCCCATCAGGCTGTCCGCCTTTAGGGCAACGCAGATGTACACATTTTGTTTCCCCCGTAGGGAGATTTGCACCCGGTAGCTTCATTGCTAAGTATCTTGGGAACTGGGGGTTGCCAGTAGGAGGAACTGCTGAGCCACTGATTCAGCTGCTACGTGTTCATGTGAGGACACTGTTAAAACCTGAACTGAAGCTGGGAACCACTGGGCTATGATGTAATGCATTGTTTATAGTACAATTCTAAATGATGGCTTATTTATGAGCCAATTCAAAATTATATTACATACAATATATTTCTCTGACATTGAGAACTCCTGGAGTGAAGTGTGATATTAGCATGAAAAGTGATTGGTGAAGAAGATTTGCAAAGAAATGTTGTGTTAAAACCATGTAAAAGAAACCAGGGCTTTAAAAACTTCGGTTACTTATACCGTGTCGTCTGTTTCTCTTCTTAACTCTTTTGTTTCAATTCACAGAAGATCAATTCTACAACACATCTTTGTTCCTCTTCATGCAATATACAGTGTATACTCCCATGTAGTCTATACAGGGTGATCACACTCAAAGAGGCACAAAGCTCCTACAAGTAAAAACACCCTGTATAACTGTTTCTTTACATAAGTGGCTATACACAGTAAAACCATAGTTACTTTTATTTCTCTTTGACGTGTTTTAAAATTTTCACATGAATAATTCTGTTTTTAGGAATTCATGGACAGTTGGTTACTGGATATTTGAGACATTTCAGGAGTCCAACCACATGGGTGACACATTATACGGAGGATACATGATATGTTAGTTAGATAATAATCTTTATTCTTTACTTTCTTCGTTGAAAGGGACTTAAAGCAACCATCTGTTGTCTTGGCAAGATTTTTATATTTTATTTGTCTCAGGATACTCCTGGTTGTCAAAAAGAAAATTTTTATATATCGAGGCAAATAAAAGTTTGCTTTGACGTACTGCACTGCTGTGTGCTCCTGGTTTTGTGAACTGTAAGAACATTGTTGGTTTCTTATATCTGATGCAGATTATCTTGTTTACACCAGCTTGTAAACGCAGGTAAAAGGGGGACAAATCATACAGACACAAACGTTTCTACCTCTCATCATACTGTAAGTCAGCGATTCCCAACTCCAGCCCTCAAGACCCCACAACAGGTCAGGTTTTTAGGACATCCCAGCTTCAGCACCTGTGCTGCAGCAGGGACTGATTGAGCCACCTGTGCTGGAGTAGGGATATCCTGAAAACCTGACCTGTTGAAGGGTTTTGAGGATTGGAGTTGAGAACCCGTGCTGTAAGTGCATCCTATAACTTCCCCTAAAACTTTCTATCAACAGTCATACTGGAAATTGCAAGCTGATGCACGTGAGGTAAAATTGGAGCAAAGCACCTCAATATGTTGCTAGAAGGCACAAAATTAAAATACTTTGCTTTTTGTACATTCTGCTCCAACATTGCCTTAACCCCTTCAGTGCCCTACAGAGTTACAGCATATGTCATGAAGGCTGGCACCCTGGAGACCCTTGTGACGCACGTACACTGTATGTCATAGTCATAGCAAACAGATGGGGAGTGCCCATCAGCGGAATGACAGAGCGCTCACAACACACGCTTTGCTGGAGGGGCCATGGGGTTAATACATAGCTCGCCATTCAGTATGCGGTGATGCTGCTTCTTCATGTTATGGAAGCTCATGTGAATGGAGCTCAGAAGTTCCCTGGCACAGGAAAGCAGCTTCACAGCATAATAAACAGAGGCAAATACCCATTGTTTTATACCCATCAACTGGACGTTAAGGAAGTAAGAGGAAATGACATGATAAGCTCCTTTAGATCTGACAAGCCGGGCCCTCAGTACCTTCTGAGTCAGTCTGCGTTCATTTGTTTTTACTTTGTATGTCAGTCAGTTTGTGTGCCATTCCCCTATTGAGGGAATATGTGGGCGTATTATAAATACATGATAATAATCAGAAAACGGCCAAATATTGTAGTTAATGAAGAAAACAGGATCAGTGGCAGGACTACCATTGGTGCTGCCGGTGAAAGGCACCCGGAGTCCGGAACCTTTGGGTGCTCACTGCAAACTGCAGAGGATGAGGGAGCAGGATATTCAGGCTCCGCACTGATGGGGCGGGGGGGGGGGGGGAGGAAGATATTCTTGCACCAGGGCCCCTCTTTCACTAGATCCGCTATTGAACAGGATGCACAAAATAACATAGGCAATGGGCTGGCCTCTATAAAAACATGAACTGTGATATAAATCTCAACATTGCAATATTTTCTTTCTGTACATCAATTACGTCTTCAAGGTCTGAGGTAGCATTGAAGACTGCTCCGAAACATCAACGTCACTTGTTGGAAATGCTAATTAGAAACTTTCCTACATTTGATTCTAGCCTAAATTTATTTTTTTTCTCACACCATTTCAAGCAAAATATCACCTGGTTGGTGCACAAACCCTATGGTGTTAGGGGGATTTTTAGCTGTCTTTTTGCAGGTAAATAGAAATCAGTGTGACTGCCAGAGGGAAATAGGCCTCATTATTCTGTTAGAAGAATACAGTGGGTACAGGCGAGTACAATATATAGAACATGAAACACAGACAGAGCTCAGTGCTACATCCAAAGACACCAATACACGGTACAGTGCCTATATATATATATATATATATATATATATATATATATATATATATATATATATAATCTTTTGAATAAAATGGTCTTTAGTTTAACCCTTTGGCCAAAGTGTTGTAAGCCCTTGAGCCCCTCCAAGGCAGACCACGTCTCAAGGGTACTAAAACTAAAATAGATTCTTAATAACCTGTACATTACCAGGAAGAATGATTTATAATAAATCTGTCAAAATTAGTTGCATAGTTCTAAGTCTGATTGAAGCTCTTATTAACCTGTATAATACCAGGAAAAGCACTCTGTATTAGATTTGTCGCAATCATACTGGATGCAAGCTTATAGGGGTCCTGTATGTTTTGCAATTCTTATTCAGCTGGTCCTGGCTGATTTGGAGGGTGGCTTATCCTTCCCTATTTTTAAGCTCACCCCTCCCACTTTTAAACGGTTAAAGCTCACTCCTTTGCACCTTCCACACCCATGGGAACTTGCATCCAGTGTGATTGCGACAAATCTAATACAGAGTGATTTTCCTGGTATTGTACAGGTTAATAAGAGCTTCAATCAGACTTAGAACTATGCAACTAATTTTGACAGATTTATTATAAATCATTCATCCTGGTAATGTACAGGTTATTAAGAATCTATTTTAGTGTTAGTACCCTTGAGACATGGTCTGCCTTGGAGGGGCTCAAGGGCTTACAACACTTTGGCCAAAGGGTTAAACTAAAAGACCATTTTATTCAAAAGATATATATATATATATATATTTAGGTACTGTACCGTGTATTGGTGTCTTTGGATGTAGCACTGAGCTCTGTCTGTGTTTCATGCTCTGTCTCTGGTTTTAAATATATATTGCCATGCTCAGTAGCACTCCTCTTTGACACTTATACGCATATATATATATATATATGTTGTGGTTATTTTGGGGGTTCAATATGAGCTTATAGGGGTCCTGTATGAGTACAATATATAGAAGATAAATATTCTGCAGTGGTTATAATTTTACGGTGATTCGGGCTGAGTGAAAAACTTCAAATATGTGGCTGTATATCAGAGGCCCCCATAGTATTATTTTTCATGAATGTGTCTCTGTGAATAAGAGTCACTGCAGGATTTGATAGGGACCCATGTGATTAGGATTAAGACCTTGTAGTGTAAATGTAAATTTGTGATAAAACAGTATTTTTGGAACACTCCAACAGGCTTATTCACAATTCATGGGTGGCCAACTCCTGTCCTCAAGAGCCACTAACAGGTCAGGTTTTAAGGATATCCTTGCTTCAGCACTGGTGGCTCAATCAGTCCCTGCTTCAGCACAGGTAGCTCAATCAAATGGATTGAGCCATCTGTGCTGAAGCAGGGATCACCTTAAAATCCGACCTGTTGGTGGCCCTTGGGGACTAGAGTTGGCTACCCTTGTACTGAAGCAGCCGTTCGTGCCATTTTCATCCGAAAACCCCCACTGATCTCAATGGGGGTTTTGGGCCCGAAAACATCTTGAATGGCCGCTTAAGACTATATTGAATAAGCCCCTGAATGGGAATAGGAGGTTAACGTAGCCAACACTGCAGAGGATGAACATGCCAGGAATGTTGATTTTGTGCGTTGTCTGCAGCCATTGTCCCCTAAATAGTGTATAATGATAGTAATAATTAAACGGAGAGACGTTACCCCCAGCCGAGGTTTCTCTATTACTTTTTGCCTAGATGGCATTTGGAGCTGCCTGCCGTGTCCGCAGCTGTTATTATTGGCTACAGCTTGATCGTGTTTTCTGGCCTTTACTGTACATAGACAAAGCTTTAGACCAGTTGTTTTCAACTTTTTTAGTTAAGGAACCCAATAATTATACTGTGAAATTCTGCTGAACCTCAACTCCCTCTAATAGCGCGTCTGAGATCAGATGCATTATAAGGAACCCCAACTCCCTCTAATAGCGCGTCTGAGATCAGATGCATTATAAGGAACCCCAACTCTCTCTAATTGCGCATCTGAGATCAGATGCATTATAAGGATCCCCAACTCTCTCTAATAGCGCATCTGAGATCAGATGCATTATAAGGAACCCCAACTCTCTCTAATTGCGCATCTGAGATCAGATGCATTGTACATTCTTCTGTATTTGGTACAATTTTCAAATGACCTGAAAATTGCACAAAATCCTCTAGGGATACCCACAGAACCCAAGGCTCTCTAGAATCCCCTGTTGAAAAACAGTGCTGTGGGGTGTTAGTTGTAAATAGTCATACCTGTTTTACTTTTTATTGTAGCATTGTAGTTGCTTCAAAACACTAAAATATATTTAAAACAATGAAGATGTTTATACAATACACACACATTTTGTTTCTTAGTCTACTGGGTGTAGTCCAAATTTCTTTTCCTGAAATCCGTAGCTAGTTATTTGTGTGTGTGTGTGTGTGTGCACAAATATAAAGAATAGAAAATATTGGTCTAGGTATGTGAAAGGGAGCCTTGGTTTCCTGTGTAACGCTTTCTGATGTTTGAAAGATTAAAAATGATTCATTTCCTGGCGGCAAAGTGTTCCTAAGATCCTAGACTTGTTCTTAAACCCCTCTACTGCCAGGGAAGATTAAAACACATTACTTAGTGTCCTAAGTGGCAATAATAGGGTTTATTCTCCATAGATACTAAATCCTATCTGCGGTATTTCTATGTATGTACAAGCAAGGTATCCTCACCGGGGAGGAAAAAATACAGCGGGCACGGCCGATCAAACAAATTGGCAAAGGCTGGACTGTGCTAGAAAAAAACTTTATTGTAGCATGGAAGTTTAAAAAGAGAGAAGGGATGGCACCCCCCGCATCTCTTACGCGTTTCACCCACTCGGGGCTTTTTCAAAGAGTGAAGATTACTTGCTGCCGTGCGTCCTGAAGTACTGAATACACCCGGAAGTGACGTCACTCTACCGGTGCTAGCAAGATCTCCCGAGATGTACGAAGGGAGTTTGCACACCTGGTAAGTATGAACGCACTCGTAATGAGTCAGTACTGGACGCAGGGACAGAAATGGCAAATAGTTTGCCAATGAGACAACAGTTTATTTAATCAAGTTGAGTGTTAATTATATATATGCTTGATTAAATAAACTGTTGTCTCACTGGCAAACTATTTGCCATTTCTGTCCCTGTGTCCAGTACTGACTCATTACGAGTGCGTTCATACTTACCAGGTGTGCAGACTCCCTTCGTACATCTCGGGAGATCTTGCTAGCACCGGTAGAGTGACGTCACTTCCGGGTGTATTCAGTACTTCAGGACGCACGGCAGCAAGTAATCTTCACTCTTTGAAAAAGCCCAGAGTGGGTGAAACGCGTAAGAGATGCGGGGGGTGCCATCCCTTCTCTCTTTTTAAACTTCCATGCTACAATAAAGTTTTTTTCTAGCACAGTCCAGCCTTTGCCAATTAGTTGCGCGGCGGCGCCCGCTGTATTATTTTCCTCCCCGGTGAGGATACCTTGCTTATACCTCTACACAGCCTGGAGCACGCAAAGATTAAGAGAAAGAAAAGGAAAAAAACGGACGAACTCTGAAGATATCAGTGAGTGATTTCATTCATTATTTCAATGTCGGAGCCTCCCCAGGTGTTATGGTCATATAGTAGCGGGACTTACGTATGGGGTCTGGGTGGGTTTTAGGACTTCCCCCAGACAACCCTACACAGTCACCGCCAGACCACATCCCAACTAGGGGTTATTGATTAGCAAGCTCCTTTACTCCTCTGTGCATCCGGACTAAGCAGCAAACATTTATTCAGGTGGATTAATGCCCTGCAGCACTGGTTTATTGAGGGGGTCGTATACCTCAATGTTATCTCTATATTTCTATGTATGTATTTCATGTATCCTTGTTTATTCAGAGTAGGGGGTACTGTTTAACCCACTTTTGACTGACTTGAAGCTTGATAAAGCACTGGTTTAACTAACAGGACATTATAACTCATAGTAGGTGAATTGTGATGTTTGCTGCGGCTTAGTTACATGGCATGTGAGAGTGCCGGTGGGGTTAGCAGTTGTAATTGGCAGTGGTCAGTAATGCTTGGTAGTTCTCTGTCATTTATATAAAAGAAGCCTCTGCTACCTGAAAATTAACACGACCTCTATGGAACGTCCTATCTACCACTCATTAAAGCAGCAATCCCCTTGGAGCCTATGTAAGTGTAACTCATACAGTATAATGTTAGTATCTTGCAACCTGAGCATTTCCTGCTCTTTAAAGCGGTAATCCAAGCCGGCGGGGTTTTTGCAAAGTTTTTTCTTTACAGAGGATTGAAGCAGGGGGTCCCTGGAGCTGAACCCCATTTATTTCAGCTTGGGGGGCGTCCTGCTTCCGAAGATACTTATCTCCGAAGTGGGTGCCGGTAACCGCTCTGCTCGGCTAACAAGGATCACATAATGGCTTATTTTTAAAGCTCCGACGCCCTTCGGGCCAATAGGAGGCCGTGACATCATCCGATTTGATTTGACTTCCAATTGGTCCATGTCACACGGGAGCTTTAGACAGCAGAGCGATACCAGCACCCCAGGCGTGGTAAGTATTTCTGGAAGCAGGGGGCCCCCAAAGCTGAAATTGAAGAAAAATTTTACCCTTTGGACATTTATTTTTTTCAAACACTTATATTTTGCCGAACGGAGAATCAATGTTGGAAAGGACAAGAAGAGATCAATGGGGGGGGGGGGGGGAATTGTGTGTGTGCAGAGCACACGCATTTTAAGTGAAATTTCTTTGTTTTTATCACAGAAATTGTATTTGTGATGCTGATTTTTTAAATTAAAAATCAAAACACAATTTCAGTGACAAAACGCAAAGAAGTTTGACTTCGAACGTGCGTGCTCGGCACACACCCCATTTGAGCTATTTGCACTTCTATATTTATACTAATTGTGAATTCCTTGTGTCTCTTTGTGTCTGTGTGTCTGTGTGTGCGTCTTTTCATTCTACTTTGAGACTTAGAAGAAATATGGGGGAAAATATTTCTGTTTCATAATGCTTAATAGCCCATAGGGCTGTGCGGATTTTAAAAGTCTGCCAGGTTTGCAGTGTGTGAGGGATATAGCTAGTGGGAATTAAAGTAAAGACTCCCATTCTACCCATCATAACCAAAAGACTTAGACAGAATAAAAGTGTAAGGTATATTTTATTAAACAGGTATGTTTAAAATGTTTTATGCTTGTGCACCGTAAAATATGAGCTGGGGGCTTCCAATCCCGGGAAGCCGAGAGGCCATGTGGCTACCAAGCTTGGTGCCAGTGAGTCTGCTCAGGTCACAGACATGAAAGCCTCAGAGGTTGCCAAGGTGTGAAAGCCATTTGGGCACTGGAGCTATGAATGAACCGATGAATGGCGGTCCTGGACCACCATTTGCCCCAAGCCAGACTGTGAGGAGCCTAACTCAGCGGGTGGCTTCTGACTAACAAGTGGCAGAGGTGCCAAGTTGGCGCATTCCCTTGTCAGAATCCGAATCCGTGCTTGCCCGCCTTAGACAGATTGGCAACGCTCTGATTGGCTGGTAGGATTTTTCCCAGGCTCGGATTGGCTGGAGTATTTCATGAATTAATCTGAAATACTATAAGAAAGCCAGCAGCCAATTTGGTCGTGAGAGTCTCTAAGATTTTGAGCACCAAGACAGCAGCGGCAAATTTGAAATCACCAAAAGATGCTCTGAGAGAAATACAAGTGAGCCGGCTTCAGAAATTTCAAGGCTAGAAATAAAAGTCCCACTTTTCAGGGCCAAGTTCTGAGAATAGAATGTAGTGGTCGCAGCTGGGATTGCAAGCCGAATAGAGTACCAAAACGTTTGGTACTATCTCCCGATCAAGTGATTTCGGCAGCTCCGGAGCAGATACATCAGGAACTTCATGCTGATTTGAGTTCCAGGACATTTCGGGGCAAGTCCCGGTCAACTTAAAGACTTTGTTTTATGGACTGTTTCACCTAGGAAAGGCTAGTTTTGCAGCCCGGACCCCCAGTAAGTGTGCTTTCTCTTGTATTTTGTAATCCGCTGTGTACGTCTGTTTCTATGGAGTAAATGACAATTTGTTTTACTATTTGGTTTTGCTCAGGGATATGATCCCGGTATAAAGGTGTAAATGCCTGGTGTCCCGTGACAGTGTGTCTCTGTATGTGTGTGTCTGTGTGTGGGTGTGTGTGTGTTCTCCAAAGTGGAGGCGTGTTGTACCTCCGCATGCGCGCCAAGCTGCCGGCTACTGCTCATATGCGCCGAGCCGACGGCTACCGCGCGCGTGGTTGCTGCGCATGTGCGTCACATGGACAGCGGCAACAGACTTTTGCCCACACTGACGCGCACCGACAGCCTATTTTGCCCACATGATGTCACTTCCATGACCTTACTTCCATCTCCAAGGTAAGAAATTCACTCCTGCCGGCAAAGAAGTTTCACTTCAAAAACATGCCCACACAACGCAGAAGCGCAGAACACGATTACCCCTAGAAAATAAGCAAAAAGTCCATGACGTACAGTAGCTACTAAGTCATCGGTGGCCAACTCCTGTCCTCAAGGGCCACTAACAGGGCAGGTTGTAAGGATATCCCTGCCTCAGCACAGGTGGCTCAATCAGTCCCTGCTTCAGCACAGGTGGCTCAATCAGTGGCTCAATCTTCGACTAAGCTACTGATTGAGCCATCTGTGCTGAAGCAGGGATATCCTTAAAACCTGACCGGTTGGTGGCCCCCGTCCACACAAAAATAATCCTCCTTTACCTTGGGGGTGCATTTTCCCACGGGATAATCCAGGAACCAGCCTCTTCTCCCGCCGGGCCCGCATACCCGCCCGTGACGGAAGTGAGGCCTGCCCCACTTCCACAAAGGCAGCGAGGCCCACGTGAAGAGACTGATCATGCGGGTCAATGCAAATGCCACGGGTTGGCCACCTCTGATTTACAGCATTTATTTTGCCCCAGAATTGCTCCATTTTTGCTTTGATACATAAACCTCTTATGAGGGTGCCATGAAACAAATGACCTACTGTACATTCATTGGGAATAATTCTGGTTATTTATAGACAGTGCCATAACTACAATTTTTGGGCCCCCCTGCAATTTTTTTTAAAGGCCCTCTTTCACTCTCTTCCACCCTCCTCTAACTCTCCCCCCGCTTCCCCTTTAACTCTCTCTGCTCCTCCTCTAACCCTTCCCACTCCTCCCTAACTCTCCCACACTTCTCTCTAACTCTCCCACACTTCTCTCTAAGGCTGCGGCCATAGTGCACGCAACGCGCGGCACAAACAAATTCATTAAGTGCACCAGTCCGGCCATACTACGTCTGATGTGACAATGCAGGATTTGTAGGGGACAAATCCATTTGATTTTTCCTGTCACATGAGCCGTTCGAACCAATGAGGGCGAACCAGCCTGGTGGAGTCAGAGCCAGGCCTCTCCGTCACGCGCTTCAACGGAGGACACAGAACACTCAGGTGAGAGGCGTTTGCGCCTACTTCAGCTCTGTCACGCATGCTCTATGTCCGCAGCCTAACTATCCCCACTCTTACCCTTCTCTCTAACTCTTTCACTCTCCTCTCTAACCCTCTCTCCCCCTCTTATCTAACTCTCTGATTCTCTGACTCTCCACCCCTCCCCTATAACTCTCTCATACTTTCCCTCCTCTCTAACTCTTCCCCCTCCACTCTTACTCAATCCTCTCTTCCTCTCTTATTCAACTCCCCTCCCCACACTCAGGGCTTTTTTGACGTGATGGCCCCACAGCAAAAAAGGCCCCCACATCCAGACACAGAGGTTGTGCCCGACCTCTAGCCATGCCCAACCTCCAGTGCCGGCCAGCCGGGCTCGCCCCCCCACTCTTGGGCCCACCTGTATTGCAGGGGTCTCGCAGCAGTCTAGTTATGCCCCTGTTTATAGTAGCATTTCATCCTAAGACCAAAGTGTACTAATGGCAGTGACATTTAATGGGTAAAAAGTGCATGACTGAAACTTTTTTTTTTTTTTTTTAATTAAAATCTGACACCTATAAATATTTTAAAATACTTATCAAAAGTTAGTCTGTAAACATGATGAGCTGAGATCTGAGAGGTGTTTAAAGTAGTGATGTATCGAGTACTGGGTAATTACCCGGTACCTGGCGCTTTTTCAGCTACCCGGAAATTACCCGTACCCGGCAGCAGGGGGCTAGAACAGACAATTTCCGAGCAGCTGAAGATTGTGAAGATTGAATGAACACTTACCTGAAGCCGGCGACGAAGGGTGAGGAAGACCACTGCGCAGCGGCAGACATCCTGGTGGGGGTGGCAGCAGAGGACATCCTTGTTCAGCCGGTGGGAACAGCAGATGACAGCACACAGCTGATGCCGGTGGGAGCCGGAGAACTATGTGACCGGAGCAGGAGCATTTCTACCGAACAGCTGGTGAGGAGCTGGCTGTCCAATAGGAACATGGTTCCCCGGCTCCCACCGGCATCAGCTGTGTGCTGTGTTCTGCTGCTCCCACCGGCTGAACAAGGACATCTGCTGCTGCCATCACCACCAGGATGTCTGCCGCTGCTCCCACCATGTCGCCGCGGTCCTCCTCACCCTCCGCCACCGGCTGTGGTGTAGCAAGTGTATGCTCCCTGGGTCGGGTACCCAGTGAAATTGCCCATTTTCCCCAGGTACCCGGCAAAAAAGAGGACTCAGTACAACACTATTTTAAAGCACCAATACTTTTTTCTTATTTGTACATATGTAAAGCATGTGACAATGTATAATTCCACATTCTTACCAAAGCTGCCAATCATTTGGTGCTCCTGTTATAAATCTGTCAAAATCCTGATTGTGTGCCTAACATACTACAGAACTGATTTATTTAAAAAAAAATTAAAAAAAAACCCATATAAGATTTCACATGTTTTGCTGCTTTAATTTCTTCTAGCTACTCCCATTTGTCTGATGTTATTGTGTTCAACAAGAGTTTGCACAGCCAGAGCCCCCACTCTCCTCCTCCATTAGGCTCTTTGGGAAGGACACAGTGTGATAAGGATTGAGGAAACATTTATTTGGCTAACACTGCCTATTCAAAGCCCAGTAAAAATAAACTGTGCTCAATTTCCAAAGAACAAAAGTATCCAATGTTTTGCCTTTATCATGGTTACATTTGTTTAGGGAAGACAATTAGGTTATTAACAGTACAATTCCTGAACATATAGTAAATAATCTAACACCTTTGCTTCAAATGTGGTCTGTAACAAATTAGTTATATAGTAACTACTACATAGTTACATAGGTACATAGTTACATAGTTGATGAGGTTGAAAAAAGACATACGTCCATCAAGTTCAACCTATGCTAAATTTTGACTACAGATACTTATCCTATATTTGTATTTACACTATATTGACCCAGAGGACGGGAAACAAAATACCCCGTTAAACATCATTCAACTATTTTTCATAAGGGAAAAAATAAATTCCTTCCTGAGTCCAATATTGGCAATCAGAATACTCCCTGGATCAACATCCTTCCCATGTTTACTTATTTGGTATATCCGTGTATACCTTTCCTTTCTAAAAAGATGTCCAAGCTTTTTTTGAACAAATCTATTGTATCTGCCATCACAGTCTCCATGGGTAATGAATTCCACATTTTAACTGCCCTTACTGTAAAGAAGCCTTTCATTTGTTGCTGGTGAAATCTCCTTTCCTCCAACCTTAAGTGATGACCCCATGTAATTTGTACAGCCCTTGGGATAAATAGTTCCTTGTATTGACTCTGAATATATTTGTATATAATTATCATATCCCCTTTTACACGTTTCTTTCCTTATGTAAATAAATGTAATTTAGCTAGCCTCTCCTCATGTCAGATTCTCCTTTATTAATTTGGTGGCTCTTCTCTGCACTCTCTCTAGTTCCATAATGTCTTTCCTATGGAGCGGTGCCCAAAACTATACTCCATATTCAAAGTGTGGTTTTACTAATGCTTTATTTAGGGTCATAATTATGCTTTCTTCCAGTGGCGTAGCTAGACATGGGCGGGCCCCCGGGTACAAAAATTCAGGGCTCCTTTAATATTAATACTGACTGTAATTTTTTTTCTCCCTCCTCCATCCTCTCTCTAATCATCAGCTCCCCCTCAACAGCTCTCCCCCCTCCTCGTCATCAGCTCCCCCTCACCGGCTCTCCCCCGCCTCATCATCATCAGCTCCCTCACCAGCTCTCCCCCTCATCATCATCAGCTTCCTCTCACCAGCTCTCCCCCCTCATCATCATCAGCTCCCCCTCATCAGCTCTTCCCCCTCCTCCTCATCATCAGCTCCCCCTCACCAGCTCTTCCCCCTCCTCATCATCATCAGCTCCCTCACCAGCTCTCCCCCCTCATCATCATCAGCTTCCTCTCACCACTCTCCCCCCTCATCATCATCAGCTTCCTCTCACCAGCTCTCCCCCCTCCTCCTCATCATCAGTTCCCTCACCAGCTCTCCCCCATCATCATCAGCTTCCTCTCACCAGCTCTTCCCCCTCATCATCATCAGCTTCCTCTCACCAGCTCTCTCTCTCCCCTCAGCTCACGCTCTCCCCTTCAGCTCTCTCTCCCCCCCTCAGCTCTCCCTCTCTCTCTCTCCCCCTTAGCTCTCTTTCTCTCTCTTACCCTCAGCTCTCTCTTCCCCCAGCTCTATCTCCCATGCCCAACTTTGGCGGAAGGAGATGATCGGAGGAGCAGCCGGCAGAGGAGCTGTGGCAGCAGACACCGGAAGTTATGAAGACTTCCGGGTCAGACTGCTAGAGGGCGCTCCTCCCCTTCCTTACTGATTCCTCTACCGGCTTCTGTTTACCCCCCAGAGCGCGGGGCCCCCGGCTTTGCCCGGGCTATAGCTACGCCCCTGCTTTCTTCCCATTCATCCATACCCTGTTCAATCCAAGACAAGATCGTATTTACTTTTGTAGCTATTCAGGGCCGCCGACAGGGGGGAAAGAGCTTGGACAAGTGTCCCAGGCCGGCGGCTTCGAGGGGGCCCGGCCTTCGCTGGAAGTTCGTCTATTGAAGTATATGTTTATTTAGTTCTGTTTATATATGGCAAAAATTACATGTGGTCAATGTAATTATGTTATCCGGCCCCTACGGAAACTAGTTGAAGAGGCACTGTCCTATTGTAACCTGTTTTCTCGCGTTTGTCCTTTGTTTGTTTGCTTCCTGCCGTTTAAATTAAACAAACCTTTTGTCATCTCGTATTATTTTTATCCTATACTAAGTAGTGTTTTTCTTTGTGTTTAATTTCTCCAATCATCCCTCTTTTCAGATTTCTAGTTCTAATCTATTTCCTGATCCTTTGCTGACGCCCCCGTGATCCAATGTCTGAAGTACTCCAAGGTCAGACTCCCTTCAAAATTATCTTGACTGAGCTTTTATTTCACATCCCACATTTGTTTTTGAGATCATATGATTTGTCATTGTGTACTTTCCCCCCTCCCCCATTCCGAACCTTTGGTACCGTTTGTAAGCAAAAGTAAAAAAGACATTTTAAAATGTGCTGTACTGCAGTGCTCAGGAGCTTTTGACAGGAAAATATATGTATTTATTGACCAACTTTGGTACTGATGGCTTACTCCAGGAAGATACCTCAATGACGGCAGTGTGTCAAACTCGATTTGCTACAGTAGTTCAATAGAAAAGCTATATTAAACTGTGGTTTAAAAATGTATTTTCTGCAAAATTGTAATGTTGTATTGGCACCCATCAAACACCTTTAATTTGTAGACGGCGCTTAACTTTAGAAGCAATATTCCTTTATGTAAACCATGTATAGCCAATTTAAAAAAAATAATATTTTCCGTTACTTTCTTTAAAAAAACAAAAACCTGACTCACTACAGTGTGTATTGCTTATTCTGTAATATTTTTGGGGTGTTTGTTAAACTGTGCTTGTTAGGCGTTCGGACCTACATTTGCAAAGGTATTATTAACTCAACATTTGTACAAATAAAGTTGATAAATGGATGAGTGCTTGCCTCATATTTCAAAATATGCTGCTAAGAGGATTGTACTTTTGAGAGTCTCTCTGAGCACATACAGTATTAGTTATTAATGTGAGGTAATTGTGGAGACACCGTTAATTAGCATTTTTCCTCTCTCTCCATAATAATTATTATCATACCCCATTGCAAGCTGAAGAGATACAGTAGCCTGTCTTTCCTTTTAATCTCCCTGTTAAAAGTTTTGACTTGTTGGCCAGTCAAATGGTTACTTTGGGGCATGTCAAAAATCAAGTATCAAGAGATTGGAAGGATTCCTTTTATCAAAACAACACGATACTGACACCCTGGCAATGAACAGGGCTCTGTAAATTGCAGGCCTCCTCCAACCACTTGGAAGTTGAGGACATTGAAGGTTAAATTAAGGGTATTATGGGTGCTACATCTGGGTATGGTAGGCTGTTGCAAAAACAATGTTGCGCATCTTTAGCTGCTTTGTCATCGTGCAATGAGAGATATTGTAATGTACTGTGCAAGCATTTCCACTGCAACACATGGAAAATTCATGAGATTCTGTGCTATAGTACAAAATATAATGGTACTATTGTAATCAAAGCCAGAGACACTGGCATACTGTGGCTTATAGTGATCACTGCAGCAGTGTCACCATGTAGTGTGGAGTGAGTGGTGCAGTTGATGTACCCAAGTTTTACATATTTTACGGGAGCCTCAAATACCATAATTTCATCTTAAGCACAGCTGTTGGAAGTATCACTTTCATTAATAAAGCAAGATGCTACTTTGAAAGCAACCCTGCTAAAATAATACTTTCTTTTTTTTTTATATATATTCTTTTTTTAGTCGATTCAAGTGTGGAAACACTTCCAGTGTTTATGGCAAGCCAAAGTGCAACGGACATCGTGAATCAAAATGGCCCCGTTAGCCCTCCAAACACCCTTAACCTGCGCTCTTCCCACAATGAACTGCTGAATGGAGACGTAAAGCACACGGAAACCAAGAGCAACACTCCACCAAAATGCAGGAAAAAGTATGCACTGACCAATATCCAGGCAGCTATGGGTTTATCCGACCCTGCAACTCAGCCCCTCTTGTCAAACAGTTCTGCAAATATTAAGGTAGTTAAGAATGGAGAAAACCAGCTAAGGAAGGCAGCCGAGCAGGGGCAGCAGGACCCCAACAAAAATGTCAGTTTAGAGGCTACGATCAACAGAATTTCAGAGAAGCTAGAAGGTAAAGAGGAAATTCCACATGACCCATCGAGCGCTGAAATCGTACCATTACTCCCTAGAAGAACCAAGAGCTTCCTAAACTACTATGCCGATCTGGAAACCTCCAGAGATCTGGGGCAGAGTCTTGGCAATGACCATACAGTGAAGGAAGAGGAGAGCTTCACATGGATCACCGGCCAAGAATCTGGCATCATTGCTAATGGAGATTTGTTGCTACCAAAACAGAGCAAGACTCCGAGTTCTGATGATAGCCAGGTGCCCACTGTATCATCAAGCCCAGAGACTAAGAAGGACTACCCAAAAACTGGAGCGAAGACAGACTGCGCTCTGCACCGCATTCAGAACCTGGCTCCCAGCGATGAAGATTCCAGCTGGACCACATTATCCCAAGACAGCGCTTCACCAATTTCACCAGATGAGACAGGTAACCAACCGTAATTATCTTTTTCCTAAATGTGGATGATGTGAAATGTGGCCATACCCTAAAGTAAAAGAACAAACACTTAGATATTAGCTGTCTTTTTAAAGGTTCTATTATGATTTCATTGCGAATATGGCATTACAGAAAGTAGAGCTGTATTGCATAACAACTATGATTTGGAAAGAAGTGTAACATAATTACGCAATAATATAGAAAATATTATAACTATATCAGGCTGAGGTGGAATCATATTTATGAACCAACTGTTACACATCTGTGCTATACAATGTACATACAGTATTGAGTCTCATTCATTACGACTGTGTCTTACGGTCTCAATTAAACATGAGGTAAATCCCACACTACCAGGAGAGACTAAGGCACAGTCCTAAACTTGCCACCATGCGGTACTTACCTCCCACCCCCTGCTGATGTCGAGTCCGTAGAGTCGAGTAGAGAGTCCAGCTCAGCCCGGCATGCATTGTTTGATGTACTCCTGTGTACTTGGAGAAGGTGTTTGCAGAATTCTAGATGCAGTATTTCAGTTGGGCTGGTATCCCATTTTGTGCAGTCTCGGTATGTCACCGGGCCCCACACCTCGCTGCCATACCGAAGGATGGGTGCGATGATACTGTTGAGTATTTTCATCCAGATTCTTATTGGTGGTTTGAGATGGTACACGTTTCCTTATTGCATAGAATGCTCTGCGGGCCTTCTCCTTCAGTGTATTTATGGCCAGGATGAATTTCCCTGATGAGCTGATTGTTAGACCAAGGTATGTGTAGCTCGCTGTCTGTTCCAGGGCATTGTCATTCAGTGTGAATTGCGATATGGTTGGATGTTTTTTAGTTTTTCATATGTGTTAAGTGTAGTTCTTTACGTGATATAGGTGTAATGAACGTTTGTAATCAGCACCCTCATTGATTACGTGTCCCTGCCCAGCAATGTGTCCGGAGTGTCCCAGATGCGGACTTCAAATGTATACAAATCACCGTAAAGGATGATTGTGTGGACATTTGTGCGCCATGTGCGGTTTTCTTTTTTTGCTGTAGCACTTATCATGTTTGCAAGTGCTTGTTAAAACTTGACTTCATACTGTACCACTGAAAGCCGGAGTCCCAGACACAAGACTATGCGAGTTTAAGTTAGGGTTATCATAGGTCCGTATTTTCCCAAACATGTCCGGATTTTTGAATGAAAGTTGCCGTCCAGGAGGAACTTCTAAATAAGTAAAAATGTCTGGGCATGCAGAATGCACACGCACCGTCGTCCAATACTGTTTGCGCATGCGCAAACTAAAGCCAACCGCACATGCGTGGCTTTTGGTGACCTCTTTTTTGAGGATGAATTTATGGTAGCCCTATTTCACTCATATAATGTTAATATCCTGCCTCCTGAGAATGTCCTGCTCTTTTTTTTTTTTTTTTTGGTGTTAAAAATCCTGATTTTATTAATCTCTAGCATCTCAGATTACCATGGTGACCTTTAAACTGCACTGGGCTCTATAGAAAGCTTCAAACCGTAAACTGCAAAAAAAAAAATGGCGATCATCGCGTACTGCTGCTTTAAGTTCACAACACAAGGATACATGGATCGGGTTTTCCTTACATCCTTAGTAACTGACTGTGAGATTAGATTTCCCGACTACAAGAGTTAATTAGTTTCACAGGGTGAACATAGCAAGTAGCAAACATATATTGACAAAAGAAAAATCCAATACTGGAGTAACAACAGCAAGAGGTTAGATGGCACGTGACATCAGCACTCAACAAAGCCATTTCCTGTTATTGAAAACAGGAAACTACTGATGAAACGCCCTAAGGAGCACGAAACGGAGCAGAAATGAATACCTGAGTCTGCGGGAGTGATGTATTAAATTCCCCCCGGCTGCACAGCTGGGGCAGAAATTGTGGTAACAATAGTACCAGATTTATCGGTATGAGGGGGCGGGGGGGAACGAAATACCACTGAAACTTCTTTTTTTGTTGCTAAATCTGGTGGTATTGTTTTGTCCCAGTTTTTCACCCAGGAGACTGATACATATGGGCCTATTCTATAAGCCTTGATAACCCACTAATCTAGGTCTTTTCGTCCAAAATGACTACTGCTATTCAGTAAGCCTCGATAAGTGGGCGATAAAGGCATGAATCGCCAATTTTTTGAACCGTCAAAAAAAAATCACCCGGCAATAAGCCACTTATCGGCAGGTTCTGAAACTCGTGCAATTCTAGTAGCCTCGATTAGCTTATCGAGGCTAATCGCGGCTCTAGAATGGCGAGTTTCTCCCAAAATCCTCATGCCAGGAAAAGTTGGCGTGAGGCTGGTGAGAAGCTGCTGAGAGGCGGCGAGAGAGGACTTAGAAAAAAAAATGCATTTTTCCTGCATAAGATTCCTGCTGGGAGTCTCCGGAGCTGATACCCATTAATATCAGCACTGGAGACCCCTGGCATGAATCCCATGCAATATAAATGCATTTACAGGCAACTTCATTACCTTAGCGGCTAACCGCTAAGGCAATAAAGGGGTTAACTACCACTGCCATGTTTATTGTGGGTAGTGGGGGTGGGTGAAGGTGGTATTTGGCCCTTGGTGGGTGTTTAGGCCTTGCGTGGGAGTAGCGGGTGGAGATATCCCCTTCATTACCTTAGCGGTTAATAGCGCTAAGGTAATGAAGGGGTTAACCCCTCCCGCTACTCACCCGGTAGATATAAACACCCACAAAGGGCCAAATGCCAACTTCACCCATCCCCGCTACCCACAATAAATATTTTAAAACACAACAACCCTACTACCCACCTCCTCTACCCCCAACAACCCCCCCCTCCCCCCACAAACACAGACAGTACAGTAATGGGCAAAATAACTATTATCCACATTTGGATAATAGTGCTTTTGCCCATTATAAAATCAAACAGCCAGCCAGCATAAATATAGTAAAAGAAAACGTTCAACTTACCCCTGCCATCATGAAGGGCGTCCTCATCAGCATACTGCAGGTCCATGTCATCCAATACCAGCAAGAATACAAGAAAAAATACAATCTAATGGCCCCTAATCCCTTAATCACCTTAGCAGTTAGTAACCACTATAGTAATTAAGGGGCTAACCCCCGTCCCCCACTACCCACCCAGGAGGCCTAACCACCCACCCTGGCCCCACTATACCCACCCTGAACCCATTGATTGGCACAGTGGTATATCATACCCATATAATATGGTCAACCTAATAAAAATAGTTAAGGCCAAAAATACACAATAATCAAAGAAATACACAAGCACCTAAACACCCCAACAATAAATGAACCAAAAAGCCTCAACTACACATCAATTAGATTAATCTATCACTAAAACAGCAAAAGAATTCCAATTATGTTATTCCAAAACATAAAAATAAATAAACATCTATCCAACCAATCAATAAAAGAAATAAAACCAGTAGCCAACAAATCAATTAATTAATTTAAACCAGTAGCCAACAAAACAAATAATGAATTTAAAACACTAACCAATCCTAAAACGATGAATACATTATCAGTCAATGGGCAATCACAAACATAAAAATAAATAAATGCAGTGAAAAAACCTGAAAAAAGACATTTACAGACATTCAATATTTTACTTACCTTTAGAAGTCTTCACCCTCCGATTCCCGGTGTATCTGGAAGCTCTCGACCCGCGACGTCATCACCGGCAATCCATCTCCATCCACCTTGAAGATCAGGAACAGGTAACAAAAATCTTCTTTCTTTAATCTTCTTTCACCTTCTTCTATCTTCATGTGTCATTATTTTCTTCTTTTATTCTATCTTCATCTGTCAATCCAAAACCCAAAGGTAAATCCACAACGGATGTTGTCTCGTCGTCTTCTTGAGCTAAAATGAGAAGGAACAGGCCTTATATACAGGTCAATCTGATTGGACGCTGTATCATGTGCCCATCTCTTTTTTTTTTTTTTTTAGGGATGTGACATCTCCAAGGGAGGTACGTCACATCCTTAAAACCACATGGTATATCACATGGTATTACAGCCAATGGGATTGAAGACAATCCCATTGGTTGCTGTACCATGTGATAGGTCACATTAGTTCAAAAGGATGTGACATCACTTTAAGGGATAAAGGATAATACCATGTGATATAGCCATGCGGTTTTAAGGATGTGACGTATCTCCCTTGGAGATGACATCACTTCCTTAAAAAAAAAAAGAAGCAGAGGCACATGATACAGCATCCAATCGGATTGGAGCTGTACTATCTGACCCTAAAATGTGATGTCACAGGCCCTATATAAGGCCTGTTCCGTCTCATTTTTATCTCAAGAAGATGACGAGACAACATCCGTTGTGGATTTACCATGGGGTTTTGGATTGAAAGATGAAGATAGAAGATAGAATAAAAGAAGAAAATAATGACAGATGAAGATAGAAGAAGGTGCAAGAAGATTAATGAAAGAAGATTTTTGTTACCTGTTCCTGATCTTCAAGGTGGATGGAGATTGCCGGTGATGACGTCGCGGGTCAAGAGCTTCCAGATACACTGGGAGCTGGAGGGTGAAGACTTCAAAAGGTAAGTAAAATATTGAATGTATGTAAATGTCTTTTTTCAGGTTTTTCTATTGTATTTATTTATTTTTATGTTTGTGATTGCCCATTGACTGATAATGTATTCATCAGTGCAGGGTACAGATAAACACAGTGACAGGCAATGCATTTTTTGGCAAATGCTTGTTTTCTTTTGATTGTTATTTTTTTTTATTTCTGTTTTATTGTTTGGATCAAATTGTTTTGAATTTGGATGTCTTGTTTTTAGTGCATTTTAGGATTGGTTAGCGTTTTAAATTAATTATTTGTTTTGTTGGCTTTGAATTGTTGCCACCTCTGCTACATATGGGTATGCAAACCAACTTTTGAGACTGTGATTTACTGATATATTTTTTCTAGTGTTTGTTTATACAGTTTATTTTGTAATATGTTTTCCTAGATTTTATTATATTATATTTGGGAGTACTCCTTTCTATGGTGTATATATCGCATTGTGCTGGAAATTCTGTTTTTTTCCAGAGCTGTGTTTTTTTTTTTTTGCTAGAGTCTACGTTTATTCTGTGCACAAATACTTATTGTTTGACGCCACCCATGTACATAGCGCTTTGCAGCAGTAATACACGTGACATAATAATAGGAGACATAATAGGAATAAGCGCTTCATACATAAAAGAAGATATTGGGGAAAGGAGTCTCTGTCCTGAAGAGCTTACAATTTAAGTGGTAAGCAGGGCTGCCACTTTCATAACACAGAGATTTTTTTTTAATTTACGTTTTTTATTTATATATTTAACTGTCTTACCTTCTTTGGCAGTGGCATCATTGGGCTGCATGCTCCCATCAAAATGACTCTGCAACGTCAAATGGCGTTGCGTTGCCATGAAAATGGGACTTCATGACGTCTTGAGATGTGATGTTTTCATGGCAGTGCGGTGCCACAGAGCATCCCGTTGTCATTGCGACATCATGCTGCAT
Organism: Ascaphus truei; assembly: GCF_040206685.1. Classification (NCBI taxonomy): domain Eukaryota; kingdom Metazoa; phylum Chordata; class Amphibia; order Anura; family Ascaphidae; genus Ascaphus; species Ascaphus truei. The sequence continues at coordinate 475,286,509 of NC_134483.1, forward strand.
GGCGCCGTGACATCCCTTTGCAATGTTTTGCCTTTACACCGTGGGAACCCGGACTCCCCCGGACCTGAAAGAAGTTATTTTGAATTCTGTGGACCCCTCGCTTCCCAAGATACTTACCGCTGAAGTTACCTGCATTACTTCCTGGGTTCTCCCAGTGGTTTTAATGGCCAATAGGAAGCCACAATGGATGACGTTGCGACTTCCCATTGGCATGTGGGACCCGTGAGGCTTGAACAGCCCTTTTGGTAGGTTGACCATATTTGTTCAGGGAAAAACCTGGACAAATGTCACTCGCGCATGCACACAAGTGACCGGCAAGTGCCGAATGCGCGTACAGAAAACCAGGACAGTGACCAGAAAAATCGGGACCTGGGACAAACGCCTAAAAACCAGGACTGTCCCGGCTAAACCTGTCTCGGATTCCTGGTAACCCTACATTTTGGTAAATTCTCCGCTAAAGATCTCGGAAACGGGGAGATCCCCGCGACAGACTATGAAAGGGGGTGTAAAGAAAAAGTTGTCAGTATTGCTGCTTTAACCGTTTTTAGGGTGTTTATAAGCATACTGAGTATTTTTTTCTGCAGCGCCATTATTTTGTTCATGGAAGGTTTCCCAGACATAAAGTGAGGCTTTGTACAACGTGTTGCAAATCCCTCTGGCAGTAAACGGGATAACTACAATGTACCTGCTGTACTTATAAAGCCCACGATTTATGAGCTTGTTGCAAACATTTGAGGACATTTCTAGATCCAAATGGTTTGTGAGGATACCATAAAAATCCCTGCTAAGCTCTTATCAGAGCTAAAAGTATGCCAGGAATTTTTCATTTTCATGAATGTTGAGTAACTGCTTTGCCTTGGGCACAAAGATGATACAAGATAAACAAAATAGTAAAAGTTAAAGCAGCAATTCAAGCTGTTTTGTATTTTCTTATTTTTTTTAACGTAGGATTGAAGCAGGGGGTTTCTGGAACTGAACCCCATTAATTTCAGCTCCGGTGACCCTCCTCTTCCTGAAATACAGACCTCCAATGGGGGTGCCGGTATCTCGGTAAGGTTTAAAGCTCCCGCGTCATGCGGGCCAGTAGGAAGCCGAACCTGATGATGTCACGGCTTCCTATTGGCCCGCAGGGTGCAGGACTCAGCCATTACATGAACTCTACTAGTCGAGTGCTTGACCGCCTCCTAAGCAGTTAAGATCAAGTGTCTATTTATATGGCAGTACTCAGTCTTTGTTACCTTGTCAGGGTGCTGGATCTGGGCAGGCTGGGTGTTGGAAGTGCAAGAATGGGTTCCAGGAACATTATTCATTCAAACAGGAGCTTTATTAACCGCCGTGGATAAAGGCTCAGTCACAATATGTACAGTCTCTGATCTCTCCATAACTGATCCCTTTTCTGGATATTGTCTTTAGTGTTCCATCCCAGGGGCCCCTTTTGGCCCTACTCTCTCTCTCCTCTTGTACTTTTCTCAGTATCCCCATCTCGGTACTGAACGCCACCTCATGGCATTCTGGGTTAGAGTTAGCCAAGGACCATCTATCTGGTTGGGCGGATCCTGCTATGCCTACAGTTCGGGGAACCCCTGCTGGGCATAGGATTCCTCCATGTGAGCCAGGAGAGGGATGAGCCATTTCTATGGACACTACTGTAGCTTGCAAGGGCACTGTCCCTAACTACAAAACAAGAAAGTATATAATGATCTAGACCAGGAGAACGCAATCTTTTTCCCCTGCGCCCCCCTGCCGGCTTGACGCCGCGTTGCCATGGCGACACGTCTCCAGATGCTGGCTGAACCATGGTAAGTAAGGTTTACAGAGGCCTTCTCCGCTTCCCCAGCACTTCATTTAAGTGCTTTTGGGAAGCGCGCAGGGCCTCTGTAAACCCCGTGTCCCCCCCCCCCAGTTTGCGCACCGCTGATCTAGACCAGTGTTTCCCAACCATGGTTCCGCAGCACCCTGGGGTTCCGTGAGAGAATCAAAAGGGTGCCGCGGGATTTCCCTGTTCTCCCAGAGCAAGGAGAGAGCAGGGCAGTTTCCTCTATACTGATTGACTGCATTACCCAGCAGCAGCCAATCAGGAGGAGGTATCAGGGGCCTGTAGGGTGTGGCCAGGCAGAGGAGGACGATGCAGCATGGGCAGTAGAGGTGAGGCTGTGTGTCTCTATCCTGTGTGTATTTGTTCTGTTGTGTGTGTATTTTCTGTGACTGTCCTGTTGCGTGTGTGTTTTTTTGTGACTCCCTGTCCACTCTGATTCTCTGACTCCCTGCCCCCTCTGACTCCCTGCCCCCTCTGACTCCCTGCCCCTTTTGATTCCTGTGACTCCTTGCTCCCTCTGACTCTTGTGACTCCCTGCTCCCTCTGACTTTTGTGACTCCCTGACCCCTCTGACGTCTTTGACTCCCTGCCCCATCTGAATCCTGTGATTCCCTATCCCCTCTGACTCCCTGCTCCTTCCGAATCCCTGCCCCGTTTGTCTGTCTCTGTCTCCTGTGACAATCTATCCATCCTGTGTTAACTGTGACCATGTCCTGTTATGGGGTTGCCTCAGCAACTGAGCACTGTGGTTAGGGGTGCCCCGAAAGAAAAAAACACTTAAAACCACTGATCTAGACACTAACTTATTTACACTATACACAATGAGGTTCCACTACAGTGACTCCTCCAAGGACCTACTTTCAAGAACCTTCTTCCTCACTATATATACCCTGCTGTGACATCAATGTCACCCGGCAGAAAGGGGTGGGGCTTACTCTGTGTGGGCCCACACAATTAACCCTCTAAGGCCATCCCAAGGAGGATTACATACATATGACCCCTCAGCCCCAACACGTTGCTTCATGAAGCTGGTGGTCCAAGTGACACAGCCTATTTTATATGGTTTGGTTATTGCTGCAGGTATTGGTACATACAGCTCAAATGTCAAATCAAGAACAATGAGGTCTATAGCTTATAAAAATACAAACCACATTGCAGCTATAGAACAACAAATATTTGGAGCCTTCCTCCATCAGAGAGTTTCTTATCATCATCATCATATAGACCCTTAGTTATTGTTTAGTTTATAGACTGTGCCAAATACAGGTAATTTGATGCAGTTTGCAATTTACCATAGTTTAGTAACTTCCCCTCTAAATCCAATTATAGATTTTACTACAGTTTGTTTAGAAATTACACAAAGTAATTAGTCATTTGATTCAGGTAGCTGTAAATTAGGTTTCTATTGAGATTAATGTATGCTCAATTCACACGCCAGGAAATGAACACATGCAAATATGAAGAATATACGCACATTACTTTCAACAAAACTCACATTTAATGAGATTTACTAGCCACTCATTTGCTCTTCTTGTTCAGAAACCTCGTTCTTGTTCAGAAATGAAGGACTCATTGGGGTCTATTCATGAAACTGTGGGAATGTAATTTCCATTTTGCGCATGAAAACTCATCTGCCTGTATCAATTAAACAGTTCTCACGCGTCCAAACAAAATAGCATTTTAGATTGTGATGTGCCGCGATCGAGCTGTGGTTGGGTCCATGCTTCCCAATGGAACCCTCACAGCAGTGATGTTCCGGGGCCGTGACATCACGGGTGGCAGCGGCAACATGGACGCGTCACCACTCGGGATCACAATCCTCTTGCATCCCCTGCTGGCTGACGTGTCACAGTGCGTAGTGAGCCTGGCAGCGAGGAGGGACTGGGGCCGGCTCGGGAGGAAGTCAGGAGCTGGTGAGTGACGCGCGCGTGCCGCCGGATGCAGCGGGACCTCAGCCTAAGATGGGATAGAGTTACAGACGCTACGCAGAAGATGACCACGTAAAATGACAGTGACAGAAGCAAGCCTAAGCACCTACCTAGCATGAGAGAGTACGTATTAGCTAGGGAAGAATTTAAGTGTACAAACATGGTTGTTCACCAGTTAAAGTGTATATAGCAAGTGTCTTGATTATCAATATCAACGGCTGTTAATAAAGTTACAGTTTGTACTATAAATGTTCCTGGCGCCCTTCATTATTCCATCAGTATATCTACGCCCAGCCTGCGTGGATCCAGCACTCTGATAAGATATGAGAGACTGAGAAAAGCCACGTACATAGTCTACTGATGTAAACTCCTTAAGAGCCAGGCAAGGAGGGTTTACATGTGCTACATAACGAGAGAGGGAGATTGCTTGATGAGGGAGTTTAGTCAATATTTGCAATTCAATTGTCATCATATTGTATTTTATACTGAAACCCTCTTTTATAAAAGTGAATATGACTATGATATGATCTAATTTGCAGGATGTCACAAAGTCAGAACAGCTCATTGCATTAATTATTCTATAGGAGGTGGATTAGTGTTAACCCTATTGCCCAACTTAAATTAACTATAAAGTAGTGGCATGCCTGTTTTGGAGTGACTGGTATAACTTATATATCCTATACAGATAAGAAACATTTGAGCAAGTAGAAGTACCTACTCGATAAATTAATATAGTGCCGATGATAAAGTGAATCAATAACCCCCTGGTGCTTTATTGGCCGGCACTGTACTGCAAAACACTGTCTTTAAAGGCTTAATGCACCGATCCTTATCACAGGCATTTAAACAACCAGAATAAATGAGACCACACATTTGTTAAGTGGCAGAAAAAAGTCACCGCTTTATTTTAACAACATATGTTAAAACATTGACTGCCAGCCAACCCAAGCAGCACCGATTCAGAGCATTACTATTAAATGATTGCCATGGGGGGAGATCCAGACTAGCCATATTTTGGCTGCACTTCTTCCACCGCCTCCAGCTCAGGAGGCTTTTGCTAATGTCCACCCAGTGGCAGCTTAGGCACAAGTGCACAGCTGGCAGCCAGCTTCCACACATGTTGATTTGGACAGAGCTGGCCTGACCACACAGTGGGCACCTCCAGCCTGCCAATCTTTTCTTGGGCCCGGCCGTACAATCGCTGCCATACATTCTCTGCATCACTGAGATTGCTGGGGCGGCAGTTCCGCCATCCGAGGACCCATTAACGGAGACCTCACTAAACTTGTGGCCGATACACCCACCCTGAGATGTTATCTTGCATTAAAGTGTCTACATTTGTAAGACCCATTTCATATTGCCAATAAAGGCATCCAAACCTTTCTCAGACAGGTGCACGCCATACTTCCTGTGCCAGCTGTCATAAGTCGCGTTAATCTCCGGTGTTTTAGCACCTTACCACCACAACAGAGGATGAACTCACCCATGGCTTTGTTGACCTTTCTCCTAGATTTTTCATGTTAAACCCAATTTCTTTCCCCTCTTTATGTTATCCTTGGAATTATCTTAGATCAAATGATTGAGATGTTATTCCATAATGCTTTCAATCCGGCACAATCTGCTTGCATTTGGAAAATTAAGTCTAATGATAATGTTTGACCAGGTCGATCCTGTCTAGGTTCAAAAGAATAACATTGGGCATTACTTTGTAGTTACAAGGAGCTTTAGCCAGTGCTGGTAGCAAATCTTCTCAGCACTACATCTGCGTGCTAACCATGGTACGTTCATCCTCTCTTTTGCAAAACCGATTTGAGGGTTGCACAATTGGTTCCTTGCCCTTTCCCGGGCCCAATGTATAAACAAGTGACCTATCAGCCCAATGTCACGGTTCTAAAGCTCTCGTCTGCTAGGGAGACAGAAAAGAATATTAGTGTCATCTTTTATTTTCACATGGCCTTGTTCCATGGATCTAATGTACAGTCTATACTAGAGGTGGGCAACCTATTTTTCAATGTAGCCAAAGGTGCGGCGAATGAGAATTGAAAATCGCCACATCATGTAAAAATTAAGAAATTAGGTTGCTCAAACGAACATTTAAAACAACACACATTGTTCGTCTGTTTTACTCACCTCAGCACTATCACCTGCTGCTGGTTCCCTCACCTCAGCACTATCACCTGCTGCGTCACTCACATCAGCACTATCACCTGCTACTGGTTCCCTTACCTCAGCACTATCACCTGCTGCTGGTTTCCTCACCTCAGCACTATCACCTGTTGCTGGTTCCCTCACCTCAGCACTATTACCTGCCGCTGGTTCACTTCGTTGACTCATTCAGAAAGCGGAAACAAGCACATGCAGTCAGGAAAAAGTTTATTTTACTGTGGGAGCTGGCAAACTCAAATTTCGCCACACTTTCATGGCCAATTCGTCACTTGTGGCGATTGGCGACAGGGTTGCCCACCTCGTGTCTATGCGCATTAGATTGCCCACCTCGTGTCTATGCGCATTAGATTACCCACCTCCCTAATTTCTGTATCTGCTTTATTGTAAAGCCCTCCTCTGCTGCAGCAGTTGTGGCCCCAATCCTGAAAGAGTGCGTACGAAATGCCTTGGGGTCCATGCCCGCTGCTATCAGGCAGCGCTTGAGTATGCTCTGATATTGATACCTCGTGAGTGGGGTTATGTCCTAGTATATAAGGAAATTGCCCCCAGTTTCGGCCTGTGCTTTGCGTATTGCTTTATTAGCCTGACTGGGCATATTTTCATATTGCTATGCTTTCAAAGGTGAACCTGTGCACTCTTTCCTACCTGATCTGTCTTTGACCTGTGAATTTTGCGTGCTACTGATTCTTTGTTCACAGCCACGTTTGAGTGCAGCAAGCCAGAATTATTGCTTGTTGTGGGTGCTGCCACTAGCTCGCAAACTCTGAAGGCGGGTCAAAAAATGCTACTGCAAACTCTATTGTACTTTAAACAAGGTCCTTTCTACTGCGTTTATGTATACTGCTTCTGTTGCCTCAATCAGGCTATCTAGAGTTATTGACTCCATTCTATCAGTTTTCTTGGCCTCATCTTAATAACAGCCTATGAGTAGCCTCCTTACTATGAAATCCTTGGTTATGTACTTTCACTTGTAGAGTTTGAAGAAAAAAGCAAAGCCGGTTGGTGCGGATCCTACCCTGGCGCGTCATGCCTGCTTTTTCTGTGCCAGCAAGAAGCTAATGAGCCGTTCGCTGCTGTTTATCTTACCCTTAATGTAGGTCTAGAAGGTTTTTTTGAAAGCCACGGGTGCCATGCTCAGAGGTAAGTTTTCCATGTGCGGCAGCTAGTGACCTCTGTACCAGATCCATTAGTCAGAGCCCTATCGGCCAAAGGTGACCTGGACATGTTAAACCTGTTGCTTGCACCATCAGTGCAGCTTGACTAAAGACTACTGAATTGGAACGTGATAGAGCATTGGCTATTATGTTAAGCCTACCGGGACATGTTTGGCTGTGAAGTGTATGTTGTTCCCCATACATAGCATTTAAACTGATTACTTGGGGAGAGCGCAGGGCTTCTGTAAGCTCTGGCATCTCCTCCTGGTACTCATCTCCGGAATCTTCTCCTTGTGACGACGCGTCACCATGACCACGTGGCATCAAATGACGTCACGACAATGCGACGTCGCTGGAGAAGATGCCAGAGATGAGGAGAAGGAGAAGGTAAGAGGCCCCGTGCTCTCCCCGGCACTGAGCCCTGACAAACTCCCAGCTGACCCTGCATAGCAATACCAACCAGCGTAGGAGCCGTATTACTGGGGTTGATGTTGCTGAAAGGCTGTCTACTGAACTTACATGTGGGAGAGAAGTGATGCTCAATTGCCTGGTCCTATATTTCCATGATTTAGTCCATTCATAACAAAGGACAACACACTGGGTATCGACAATTAAACAATAATTCCTCTCACACTCTAAACCTCGTGAAAGAAGGCTCTATAAAACCCTGAAGGCCGGGGGTGGGCAAGTGATTACCCCTCCCCTCCTCATTGGGTTGGCCTAGAGGTATGAGTACTCACATAAATCCCCTGCAGTCTTCCTTATTCGTGCAGCTGTATTCGAAGTCCAAATGATCCAAAACAAGTGTGTGCAGCGCACAACAGGAGAGAGAAGCTGGTCTGACAAAAAATAATTGCTTTATTGGGAAACCATAAAATAGATGGTAGGAGACCGTCTACGGCAAGGATGTCAATCTCGCGGCCCGCGGGCCGCATGTGGCCCACAACGAACATATTTGCGGCCCAGCCCAGTGATCCCCAATCTGTGCGACGCGGCGCCCTTGTGCGCCATGGTTTGCCTAGAGGGGCGCCGCGATTATCACTCCCCACCATCCCTCCGCTTATCCCTCCCCATTATCCCTCCTTCATGCCGGCCAGGCCGCAGGGGATTGGCTGCAGGCAGAGAGGAAGCCAGGGGCGGGGCTTCCGCTTTGTGCAGAGCACACGGTGAGTGTGTGTGTCTGCCTCCCCGCTCCTCTGCCTGCTGGTGGCTGCGCGGTGTCCCATCCCCTTCTGCCCCGGGTGATAGGAGAAGGTAGGGGGGTTGGGGGGGAGATAGTTAGTTGTAAATT
>NC_134483.1:475297363-475314863 GCF_040206685.1 Ascaphus truei
GAGAGAGAGTCTGAGAGAGAGAGAGAGTCTGAGAGAGAGAGTCTGAGAGAGAGAGAGAAAGTCTGAGAGAGAGAGAGAGAGAAAGTCTGAGAGAGAGAGAAAGTCTGAGAGAGAGAGAGAGTCTGAGAGAGAGAGAGTCTGAGAGAGAGTCTGAGAGAGAGAGTTTGAGAGAGAGAGAGAGAGAGAGAGTGTGTCTGAGAGAGAGTGCGAGTGTGTCTGAGAGAGAGTGAGTGTGTGCCTGAGAGAGAAAGAGAGAGAGAGAGAGAGTCTGAGAGAGAGAGAGAGAGTCTGAGAGAGAGAGAGAGAGAGAGAGAGAGAGAGAGAGAGTCAGAGATGCCAAGTGTCAGGAATAAAACATTAATTTTATCGTTGTTCTTGTTCTTTTTTTTTTATAGTGTACTTTTCTAAATAAACCTACGTTTCTATGAAAATTGAAGTTTTTGTTTTTTTGCGGCCCACCTAAACTTAAACCTTGTTTATTTGGCCCGTGTTAGCCTTTGAGTTTGACATGCTTGGTCTACGGGTTTCGTGCAGGTTATGCACTTTATCAAGAAGTTCCACACCATAGTACACAACCTGTTTAAATACAGCTGACTGCTGGTTTGGCGCCAAACAAAATGACGTCCCATTCCGTAATCCTCCAATGCGCTATCACATCACCCGCACATGTGCAATAGTACCCAAGGGGAGGAGAGAATCCTCGCCTTAATGATCAAAAGACCCCGCAGCATTTGGAGATAAATTCTCACCCAATTTTGACAGGCGTCACGATCATTCCCTGCAGAAGACCTCCCATGTCACCACGCGCATGCGCAAGGGATATGAGACGCAACTAAGGACCTCCCCTGCTAGTCGGTGCACGCGCACCCTCACACAAAACCCATACAAACACAATGGTCTGAAGGGAGGGAGGAAGGAATTGCGCACGCACACCCAACAGTAAGAGCCCCAATTATTATAACAAAACGAAACCAAGCAGTAACCGAATGATACATATTAAAACTCATTACTAATAACACAAGATTAAAAAAAGTTATTAAAAAGGAATATATATATAAAAAACATATATAGCCTATGTACTCTACTTGAATGTGAAAGACACACTACTCTTGATGATACAAAATTCAATAAGCCTAATAATACTCATTATATAATATACTTATGAGACAAAATATTGATGTTAAACCAGAAAAAGTATATGCATACATACTGTACACTGATGCCATTCAGATTATTATTTAGAACAGAAAGGAGAGAAACATGGTCATTCATTGATTCTCACTATATGTATAGACCATAATTGGGACCGCGAGAGAAAAAAAGAGAGAAAGATAATGAAAAGGAAAATAAAAATAATAATAATAATAATAATAATAATAATAAACAAAGAAAAGAAAGAGAGGAAAGAGAGGAGAAATAAGAGAAAATGTATCCTCCATGGTATACGGAGATACATATATATACATTTCTTATAACTCTCAAGGACTAAAATAATCCATTCATCATTAATATTATTATAACACATCAAAGATCATGTATCAAGACTCGTAAATAGTCCTCATAAAACATACTCTATTCACACCCGGAGATTGGAAAATCAAAAGTTTGCAATAAATCTTTTTATATGTCTTATAATGTACGTAATGAGAGATAATATTTATTATCTACCCATTAGTGAAAATGAGAAACAATCTACCTAAGAAAATGGTTGATTTTCCATTCTATATTTGTCTCATCAGGGAACCGAGTCTTCAATGTGAAAATCCAGTATGCTTCCCTACAGTCAAGGAATTTAACCATATCACCACCTCTCTCCTTTTTCACAATTCTTTCTATACCAATGAATGAAAAGTTCTCAGGACCCCCCTCTCTGCATTCAGAGAAGTGCTTACATACAGGATGCTGTCAATCCCTTTTTGTTATTAATCTATGGTGTTCCTGCATCCTGATCTTTAAAGCCCTCGTGGTTCTGCCGATGTATCTTTTCCCACAACCACAATTTACAAGATAAACTACATATGTTGTATTGCAGTTGATGAAGCTATTAATTTTATAACGTTTGTGTGGACTGTGGGAGAAGATAAAATTGGATGGCTTCATATATTTGCACATGTTACAATGATTACATCTGAATGAACGCCTAGTGGAAAAGGTGTCTACATTTCCAACAGGAGTAGAAATGACACTAGGGGAAATAAAAGTTGCTAAAGTTTTGGCTTTTGGATATACAAATTTCGGTCCCCTGCTTGTGTAGTCACGAAGTATAGGGTCCATATGCAACAACCCCCAATGTTTATTTATGATCCTGTTCACTTGACCACTTGCTTTACTGTACTGTGAGATAAACAAGGGACATTCTTTGTCTCCACCTCCTGTTCCACAACTTACTGTCCCTCCTCATTCCAGACTCTTTTGCAGGAAGCAATGAATCTCTATCAATGTTGGTAACTTCTTCCAGTACAGATCTAAGCATATCACGATCATAGCCTCTTTCTATGAATCGATTGGTCAACTCCCCAGACTGAGTTAAGAAATCACCCAATGTGGAGCAATTCCTCCTCAGTCTGAGGTATTGGCCTTTGGGTATCCCTGTAATGAATGACCTGGGATGACAGCTGTCCGCTCTGAAAAATGAATTCCTTGAATTAGCTTTCTTATATACATCTGTTATTTTATATCGAAAGTGTTATCATTAACATAATCAAAAAATGTTTTCAAAGTGTCAGTGTTGCCGTGCCAAATAATAAGTAAGTCGTCAATGAAGCGCTTATAAAAAATAATATTGTGCCTATACAAATTGGTGCTACTATAAATGAAATTATTTTACCACCACCCCATGAATAAGTTGGCATAGGAGGGGGGCAAAACTTGTCCCCATTGCCGTCCCCCGAAGTTGTAAATAAAAATTGTGCTCAAAAAGAAAATAATTGTGAGTAAGAAGAAAAGATATTGATTCCATAATAAACGTAGTGGTAAGATTGAGCTGCCTGGACATTCTATAAAGTGGCGGACAGCCGCAATCCCCAGATCATGTCGTATGATAGAATACAGGGAGACCACATCCATGGTTACCCACAGGAAATCTTGGTTCCATGTAACATCATTTAATTGAGTTAATAAATCTCCTGAGTCTAGAATAAAGGAGGGCAAAACTCTTACAAAAGGTTGTAGATAAGCATTTACGTAACGGGACAGACCATCTCCCAAAGATCCTATGCAGGAGACTACTGGCCGACCAGGAGGGTCGACCAATGTCTTGTGGATCACCAGGTCACGACAATGCGACGTCGCTGGAGAAGATGCCAGAGATGAGGAGCAGGAGAAGGTAAGAGGCCCCGTGCTCTCCCCGGGACTGAGCCCCGACAAACTCCCAGCTGACCCTGCATAGCAATACCAACCAGCGTAGGAGCCGTATTAGTAGGGTTGATGTTGCTGAAAGGCTGTCTACTGAACTTACCACGCCAAGGTTGTCTGACTAGAATATTATGTACTTGTTGCACAGCTCATTTGCCCATAGCTCAACTGCTATTATGATGAGGAATAGTTCTAGGAAATCAATGGTTTTAGTAAAACCTGTGTTGACCCATATCTAGGGCCATGGTTCCGCACACCATTCCCCTTTGAAATAGGCACTGAAACCCAATGACTTTACAGCATCTGTGAATAGCTGTAGCTCCTGGTTTGTCTGACTATTGTCCACTCAAAACTTTTACCCATTAAATTCCTTAAGGAAATCTTCCCAAACCCCTAGGTCAGCTTTTAGTTCCTTTGTGATCCCAATGTGGGGTTGTGACCTGTTTACACCTGAGGTTGCTCTTTCTAATCTTCTGAAGATTCTGCCCATGGTTATGACTCTATGGGCCTTATTCAGAGAGGGTTCATAAAAAAAATCGCCAGGGAATTTAAAGTGACTGTTTTTTGGGCGTTGCTATCACGGTATTCAGAAAGGCTCGATTACCAGTGATAGCAAAATGCCCAAAACGGGCGAGTTGCTGCCAGCGAGAGCCTCGAGCCTCTGAAAAGGCCTGAACCAGCGATTCATTTCTGCTGCAGAGAGAGCAGCTCTGAGAGAGCCGCCTCTCCCAGCTGAAATGTCGCCCGAAATTTATTTATTTAAATATACATTTCTTTAATAGTGTAGAGGTGCAGGGGGTCTCCGGAGCTGAACCACGTTGGTTTTATGTCCGGGGACCCCCTGCTTCCCGAGATACAGGCACCTTTATGGGGTGCCGGTATCTCCTATGCAAGGAAATGTCCCGGTCACGTGACGCGAGACATTTCAATGCAGAGGGATACCGGCACCCCATAAAGGTGCCTGTATCTCGGGAAGCAGGGTGTCCCCGGACATAAAACCAACGTGGTTCAGCTCCGGAGACCCCCTGCACATCTACACTATTAAAGAAATGTATATTAATAAATATTTAAAAAACATCAATACACGCCCCCCCTCCGCCCAAACCCATACAGTACAGTAATGGGCAAAATAACTATTATCCAGATATGGATAATAGATTATTTGCCCATTATTAAACACTGCATTAGCATACCTAAATAAAGTAAATAAATAAAGTTATACTTACCACAACAGCAGGTCCCTCTGTCCTCCGTTGCCAGAAAGCATATATACAAAATAAATACATTCTAATGGCCCCTAACCCCTTAATCACCTTAGCGGTTCCTAACCGCTATAGTCATTAAGGGGTTAACCCACCATGACCCATCAGGCCTAAGCACGCACCCCAGACTGACTATACCCACCCTATACCCATTGAGAAGTATAGTGGTACATCATACCCATATAATAATAATATGGGCATGATAAGCCTCTATAGCACTCAATGGGCACCCTAATCACAATACAGTAATACACAAGACACACAGTAATAAAACGTAACTAAACTCCAAAAATAACACACTTTACTAAATAAAAACAGGTGCCAGCTAATCCAATCAATAGAATCAATTACAACATCAACAATGAATTAATTAAACCATTACCCAATCAAACCAATTAATTCCTAAACCAACTCAAAATGAATAGTAACACTAACCAATCAAAACTATGAATTACTCCAACATTAATTAATGTAACCATTAAAAGACAAATAAATAAATTAAAACAATCTCTGAAGTATCCATAAAACACATGAGCTAACATAATATAACATTAAGTGCAAGCGAACACCAATCGCAAAGCTTTTATTACATTAACCATAAACAAACAATCACATCCACATCATTAACTGCAATAACAAGCAAGAAATGCCCCCCAAATATTGGCATAATAATGTATTAATTTGTACCCTAAAGAGGTACCGATTAATATATTATCAGTCAATGTGCCTCCCCCAAAAAATCAAAAAACACATCCAAAGAATAAACCTGTAAAAAGAGACATTTACAAACATTGAATATCTTACTTACCATTAGAAGCGGTGGCCCTCCGACTCCCGGGGTAACAGGAAGCTCACGTACCTTGAAGGCCTCCAACAGCATCCGATGCCATCCGCCATCAGGATCCGGCTCAGGTACCCCAATCTTCTTTTTTCTTTCTTTACTCACCGTCTTCTATCTTCATCTGTAACCATTTCTTGTTCTTCTTTATCTTCTTTCTTCATCTGTCAATCCAAAATACCCCATGTTAAATCCCAGCCGATGCTGTCTCGTCGGCTTCTTGGGCTCAAATGAGGCGTCGCGGCCTTAAATATGGCTTGTGACGTCACATTTACCCTCAAAATGGTTACCAGCCACCTGATTGGCTGTTAAAACCATGTGCAGACTTAAAAAAATTTTTTTTTGGCGTGACATCACTTAAAGGGAATGATGCCAGCCAATCAGAATGGCTGTGCTTCATTTGCCTTTAAGATGACGTCACAAAGCCGGCGTCAGATTGTATTTCAGCCAATCAGATCGTGGGAAGAAATGCCACACTCTGATTGGCTGAACAACCTTGTGACACAGCGGCCATCTTGGATTTAGTGACGTCACGTTAAAGGGAAATTAAGCACAGCCATTCTGATTGGCTGGCATCATTCCCTTTAAGTGACGTCACGGCAAAAACGTCTGCACATGGTTTTAACAGCCAATCAGGTGGCTGTTAACCATTTTGAGGGTAAATGTGACGTCACAAGCCATATTTAAGGCCGTGACGCCTCATTTGAGCCCAAGAAGCTGACGAGACAGCATCGGCTGGGATTTAACATGGGGTATTTTGGATTGACAGATGAAGAAAGAAGATAAAGAAGAACAAGAAATGGTTACAGATGAAGATAGAAGACGGTGAGTAAAGAAAGAAAAAAGAACATTGGGGTACCTGAGCCGGATCCTGATGGCGGATGTCATCGGATGCTGTTGGAGGCCTTCAAGGTACGTGAGCTTCCTGTTACCACGGGAGTCGGAGGGCCACCGCTTCTAATGGTAAGTAAGATATTCAATGTTTGTAAATGTCTCTTTTTACAGGTTTATTCTTTGGATGTGTTTTTTGATTTTTTGGGGGAGGCACATTGACTGATAATATATTAATCAGTACCTCTTTAGGGTACAGATTAATACATTATTATGCCAATATTTGGGGGGCATTTCTTGCTTGTTATTGCAGTTAATGATGTGGATGTGATTGTTTGTTTATGGTTAATGTAATAAAAGCTTTGCGATTGGTGTTCGCTTGCACTTAATGTTATATTATGTTAGCTCATGTGTTTTATGGATACTTCAGAGATTGTTTTAATTTATTTATTTGTCTTTTAATGGTCACATTAATTAATGTTGGAGTAATTCATAGTTTTGATTGGTTAGTGTTACTATTCATTTTGAGTTGGTTTAGGAATTAATTGGTTTGATTGGGTAATGGTTTAATTAATTCATTGTTGATGTTGTAATTGCTTCTATTGATTGGATTAGCTGGCTACTGTTTTTATTTAGTGAAGTGTGTTATTTTTGGAGTTTAGTTACGTTTTATTACTGTGTGTCTTGTGTATTACTGTATTGTGATTAGGGTGCCCATTGAGTGCTATAGAGGCTTATCATGCCCATATTATTATTATATGGGTATGATGTACCACTATACTACTCAATGGGTATAGGGTGGGTATAGTCAGTCTGGGGTGGGTGCTTAGGCCTCACGGGTGGGTGAAGGGGGTATTAGCCCTAAGGATGGGTGTTTAGACCTTGCGGGTGGGTAGCGGTTGGGTTAACCCCTTTATTACCTTAGCGGTATTAACCGCTAAGGTAATGAAGGGGTTAACTCCCCCCGCAACCCCCCCGCAATGCCTAAACTGCCACTAAGGGCCAAATTCCCCCTTCACCCACCCTCACTAGCTACAGTATTGTATTGTACTGTATGTTTCTTACAGTAAGCCTGGCACGGGTGTTTAACCCCTTCATTGCCTTAGCGGTTAGCCGCTAAGGTAATGAAGTTGCTGTACATGCATGTTTCCTGCCTCGGATACATGCCGGGGGGGTCCAGAGCTGCTATTAATGGCTATCAGCTCCGGAGACCCCCGGCATCAATCCGAGTCAGGAAAGGGCCCTGATTTTTTCTAAGTCCCGACATATCGCAGCTCATCGACCCATCTCCCCACCAATTGACCAACAATTTTGTGGTGAATTGGATTTGGGGAGAAAATCGTTTTTTAGGGCTACGATGGGCTGCGATAGCCGACTCGCGGATCTCTGAATCGCGTGACTTTATCAACCATCAGAAAATGGTCGATAAGGTGCTGATCGCTGCTCAGTCAGCGAATTTCGGATGGAGATAAAATTTTGCGTCGATACAGGCCGTTATCGAGCACTTATCTGAATACGAGTACCCATTTTGGCCGATAAGTGCTCGATAAGGGCCTTATCGAGGCTTTCTGAATAAGGCCCTATGTGTAAAATTAAGGAGGCCCCGCAGCACCTGTATCTGTCTAAGCGTGACTTTTTTTTGTCTCTTTTAGCTTTGCAACAGTATCCGTGGGCAGTCTTAATTCCTTGACTACTGTATCGATCTCTTTGCAGGGGTGCTCAAACTTTTTAGACTGCGCCCCCCTACCACCTCTCCGCCACTACTCGCGCCCCCCTGTCTGCTCTCCCCCACTGCTCGCGCCTCCCTACCTGCTCTCCCCCACTACTCGCACCCCCTGCCTGCTCTCCCCCACTGCCTGCTCTCCCCCACTGCTTGCGGCCTCCTGCCTGCTCTGCCCCACTGCTCGCGCCTCCCTACCTGCTCTCCCCCACTACTCGCACCCCCTGCCTCCTCTCCCCCACTACTCGCACCCCCTGCCTCCTCTCCCCCACTACTCGCGCCCCCTGGCTGCTCTTCCCCACTGTTCGCGCCCCCCTGCCTCCTCTCCCCCACTACTCACGTCCCCTGCTTGCTCTCTCCCACTGATCACGCCCCCCTGCCTGCTCTCCCCCCACTGCTTGCGCCCCCTAACTGCTCTCCCCCACTGCTCCCGTCCCCCTGCCTGCTCTCTCCCACACTGCTCGTGCCCCCCTGCCTGCTCCTCTCTTACCTTTTGTCCGGCGTCATCTGACGTCACGACGTTATGCGACCCCGCGGCGTCATTTGACATTTGCCGTGTTGCCATGGCGACGTGTCGCCAGAAGCCGCCAAAGACACGGTAAGCAAGGCATACAGAGACCTCGCGCATTCCCCCGGCATTTCATTTAAACGCTTTGGGGAAGAGCGTGGGGTCTCTGTAAGCGCCGCGCCCCCCCCGAAAAATGTTCCACCCTCCAGTTTGCGCACCCCTGCTCTATGCCATTGTTAGTGTCTGGTCCCCGTTGAGTGTCACGTCCCATTGCTCACTGCCCATAGGAGGGAGTTGGGGGGTGCACTGCTGGGATTACCTGTTCAGGCTGTCTATAGCCCCTATGGAGGCCACGGCCCCGTGCTGGGGCCTATGCCTCTCCTCTCAGCTCTGTAGTGTTTAATAGCTGGTGGTTAAATGCCAATGATGTATAAAGTGGGTGCATTGTTTCTTCTCTTGCGGAGTATGATGACTTTGCAAAACGTAGTTGCCATGCAGATATTGCAATCATTTTGTATTTTTTTGCAGCGTTTGGGGACGGAGCCAAAAGCTCATTAATGCAATGCCTTCGTAGCATACATCATGTCAGGCGGCTTTGACGAAGATGCTTTTGCATATTCTTTGCAAGAATTAGTATAGTTAATCCACTTTTCTGTACAGCTGTCTTATACAAAGATACATTTGAAGCTACAGTGTACCAGTTAACTCTTTGCTGCCAGGTGATCTTGCAACCCACTGTTCTGCAGCGCTCATTGCTCCGCAGTGTGTTGGAGGCACCTTGGGCAACAAAAAGGCTGTTGTGAATATTATGGGGGGAGGACACAAAGTGCAAAAATCTTCCTCTCCAAGGTGGAAATGATACAGGGAATCTCAAATGGGCAGCATATGGAAAGAGAAAAGAAAAAAGAAAATAGTGCAACACAATTTAATTATAACATATAGGTGAGCATAGAGGCTCCAACACACTCACATGCTCCAAGAAATATAAAAAAGCAGTTTAACCACTCTGGGTTCAGACGCTGTAAACGGGACTCCAGACAGCTGTTTCTTGCTCTCTGCTTCCGCACCGGAAGGGGTACCTGAAGAAGTCCAGAAATTGGATGAAACGCGTAGGGTTCTACATGCGCAAGGACCTTGTGATAGTCTGTGACGGACTCTTTTCTGTGCGCTGTGCTGCAAGCTGTCTTACCTGGATACCTTCCGCTGTGCTGGTTTTCTGACGGAGCTAGAGGGTCCTCCCCTAGCAGCAGGAGAGTGAGAAGGCTGGTTCGTGATGTCAGACGCCGGTCCGGTGCGGAAGCAGAGAGCAAGAAACAGCTGTCTGGAGTCCCGTTTACAGCGTCTGAACCCATAGTGGTTAAACAGCATTTATATTTCTTGGAGCATGTGAGTGTGTTGGAGCCTCCATGCTCACCTATATGTTATAATTAAATTGTGTTGCACTATTTTCTTTTTTCTTTTCTCTTTCCATATGCTGCCCATTTGAGATTCCCTGTATCATTTCCACCTTGGAGAGGAAGTTTTTTGCGCTTTGTGTCCTCCCCCCAGAAGATTATTTGAGAGATTGAGAAATCTCTCACACCAGCTGCATCTCCTCTTGGTGATATTGATTTATTTTATTATTAATTTTTTATGTATATTTAAGGTTTGCGCTCACTTTCCTTGCACCATGTTGTGAATATTAGTATTATTTCAACCCCTCCATGTATTCCTGTCCTCCCACCCATCACGATTGGTGCTGTACCTGCAGGTGTATCTGATGTCTATGCCTTTAGGCTGGTAGCCAATGCTTTCAGAATGTCAGAGAGACTCTCAGCCCACTCCAGCTCCCCAGGAATCTCTTGCTCTCAGCAAGATGAGAACAGAAGTGTCAGAGGTATTGAAAAGGGACCAGTAAGATGAGACGTAGTATAAGAGCACGCAGAGATAAGAGGGCTGTGAATTGTTGTAATATTTAAATCACCTCTGCGTTATCACGGTGAGACAAATGCATTGCTTGCCTGTCTGACGATAAAGGGGATTTTTGGTCGAAATGTGCATATGCACCTAATAGTACAGTACTATGCAATGCGTTCTGACACTTAAACCCCAATACCCTGCATTATCAACATGTTTCACTGAATCCTATCTACTTTACATTTGTGCCACCAGTTTTCTTTCTACTGTATAAGGCAGGAGAGCAATGGCACAGGGAATACCTGCCTCAAAACTATATATGGTGATAATATATCGGTGTTCTCTACAAATCTGCATTGCACCTACAGTATTTTGCAAGAACGTTCATGTGTGGCACACTTCTGCATCCAATTTGGTAATAGTGCCTTCTCAGGAAGCATGCAAAAAATGTATAGGTAGGGTGCAATGGTATTTCAAATCTTCATTGCAGTAAGGCTGCCCACCATTGTCAATGATTTCACTAGAATGTGCCAATGGAACATATGCTGTATGTCTGTTAACCCCAACCCTCTCTAATAGCGCTACTGAGATCATATGCATTATAAGGCACCCCAACTCTTTCTAATAGCGCATCTGAGATCAGATTCATTGTAAGGAACCCCAACCCTCTCTAATAGCTTGTCTGAGATCAGATGCATTATATGGAACCCCAACCCTCTCTAATAGCACGTCTGAGATCAGATGCATTGTATGGAACCCCAACCCTCTCTAATAGCATGTCTGAGATCAGATGCATTGTAAGGAACCCCAACCCTCTCTAATAGCACGTCTGAGATCAGATGCATTGTATGGAACCCCAACCCTCTCTAATAGCAAGTCTGAGATCAGATGCATTCTATGGAACCCCAACCCTCTCTAATAGCACGTCTGAGATCAGATGCATTGTAAGGCACCCCAACTCTCTATAATAGCGCGTCTGAGATCAGATGAAACCTATCTCTAGTTTGTAAAGTATTTTTAGGGACACAGAATGTACGTTTCAACAACCTTATGCTGTTTGAGGACATGAGATGTGAATCAGAATATGCAGAACAATTATTATAACAGTGTTGTTGGACAATTTGGTAAAAGCACCAACCTCTTCAGTCCAAGGCCATTGTAATCAATTTTAGAGTGCATTTCTGTGGCAATAATAATATAAGTGATCCCCTGGCCTCTTTAGGATACTCCCTGCTTTGTAATATGAAGCTTCCAGAGCAATATGTGTGAGGCTAAAAGAACATCACTTAAATTACTACTCACGAAAACTAATAGAGCATTTTTTGTTAATGGGAGGGAAGTACGGGGTCTCTGGAACTTAACTGTGTTAATTTCAATTTCGGGGACCCCCTAGTTCCTGAAATACTTACCTGTGGAGTTGCCGCAAGCAGTGCCCCCCTCCAGGGGAAACACCGTCATTTCATTCTCCCGCATCATATATCTCTGACGTGAGGGACTTAAATATCAGGAAGTAAACACAAGCCGGGACAGGCGCCGCCATCTCGGGAACCAGGGTGTTTCCGGGCACTGAAATGAATGGGGTTCAACTTCGGGGACCCCCTTGGTTCACGCCCATGTAAAATAAAAGGGTGGAGGGGGGGGGGTGGCAAGGCGAGGATTGCTCCTTTAAAATAAGGAATTAGACTATTCCCGGCTTCGCTTTTACACGTTCGTTTTAGTATGCAGGAGTCCAGCATAAAAAAAGGTGAAATTCTACTCTTGGTCACTTTGCCAACATTGCTCGTGGCTTTGCGTACATGATAGATTATGGCAAGGGGTGGGACATTCTGATGAGAATAGCACTCTCACTAATAGAAGTCTTCCACTAAATCAATTGCGTCCAATGCTGCAATGCACCTTCAGGGAGATGAAGGTTAGAAGCTGTACGAAGAGTCTTATTTTGTTTAATCAGCCAGCCCTTGAAATCTATTTCATGTGTCATTATTTGAAATATAGATTCACACAAAGAGTCAACGATAGTGTTATCTGTGTGTGTAGTGAGTGGGATTTTGAAATACATCTCTCTCCGTTTCGTTTTGTATTAATGTGTATATGCTCGGCCTTTGAGCAGTGTTCGTTAACATAATATAGGACGGGGAGCTTAACGCCTGTCCTCAAGATCCCCCCAACAGGTCAGGTTTTAAGGATATCCCAGCTTCAGCACAGGCGTCTCAGTCAAAGACTGAGCCACTGATTGAACCACCTGTGCTGAAGCAGAGATAGCCTTAAATCCTAACCTGTTGGGGGTATCATGAGGACTGGAGTTAAGCATCACTGATATAGGAGACTTAAAGGCAGTGTCCATCTGGACACAAAGAGTAGTTCTCCTATTTTGACCGACTCTTTTAATGCGATTGTTCTCTGGCGTGCAGTTTGAATTTATTCTTTCCAAAGCTTGTCTCCTAAACAGAATCAGTCAGAATATATATCACTGTCTCTCTAAAATCAATTGAGTAGTGATGTGTGTGCACACATGGCTGTAATTTCTTTATTGCTCCTGTAAGCTTGTGTCTGGCTAGTGGGGGCAGTCCGTTCTGCGATCAACATGTGGTGCCTCTCTACAGACCATATCATTGGAGAAGGTAGCGGGCTTTTATTTCATTAGCATTCAGTAGATCCTCCCCTTAAAAAAAGAAGGAATCCCTAATTAGGAAACTGTTCGCCGGGGCTCGCAGCTCCTTGGTTTTAACAATCAGAGTTTTGGGATATTCTGGATGGAAGGAAAGAATGAGGTTCCTTGGAGTTACGTGTCCTGTAGCTAACAAAGGATGCTGGTAGCAGGACAGCTAAGGTTTAACCAGACAAGAGACGCTAGTAAGTAAAATGCCTCTACTTGTACAGTACTCACTTGTAACTCCTGTAATTGGCCCTTATATCTTATTAAAGCCCCTTTTATTAATTGCATTAGATTGTTGATGCTTAGTACTATAAATGTACAAAGAGTATGTCTGCTTTTCATGCAGCATGAGGTTACTGATTGGCAGGGAGGTAATCGATTGACAGTGAGGCTTTTGTTTGGCACTACCGTCTGCTTATATATGTATATTTGGAAATGTAGTCATGAAATGTTTTCTACAGTGATTCCTATTTTTTAATTGTTGCAGTTTATATATAATCCTCTCTTTATGATTTCATCAGAGAATGTAAAAAAAAATGAAGCAGAATGTTGTATACTCGTGTGTATGTGTATGAATATATATATATATTAAATCATAAGAACAGCAGTGGACTAAAAGCAATGTTGTGTATTTAGCACATTATGATGACTTAGCTTATGCTGCTCACGTCTTGGCATCCCCCTTACAGACATCAGCTGTGTTAGTTCCCTCTTAATCATTGGCATTTTGGGCATTGGGGCGTCTTTCAACTATACTGCACGCTGAAAAATGGGTCTTCTGTGGTCTTGAAAGCGAACTTAAAACAGCATCTACATTTTGTTTATGAAGATCCCCTAAAAGTCACAACAACTTGCGAGCAATCATTACATACCTCACAAAGCTAATAGAACAGGGGTGGGCAACTCCTGTCCTCAAGACCAGGTAAGGTTTTCAGGATCTCCCTGCTTCAGCACAGGTGTCTCTATCATGAAAGTACCATGGTGTGGTGGTCCTTGAGGACTGGAGTTGCCCACGTACGTAATAGAGGTAAAAGAGCAAATAGTGTCACGTATCTGCAGGCCACTCCAGAAGCCAAAGGGTTAAGGCCGTGTTTGTCAAATTCCTTCTTTGTTTTTACATTATTTCTCTTCTAATCTGCCGGAGTGCAGAGGGGGGAAAAGAGCTATTCTCCCAGTCATTTCGCTAACCTTGTTCTTGGCTCGGCTTCAACTATTGATTGTAGTTTTTCATAACAAAACCACATCTCTTGCCCTGGTACAAGTGTGATTTTTCCCTGAATTTCTTTTTTCGGTGGCTTTTGTTCCTCATCACTTATTTCTAACGATCTCATATAATCTACCTCTTACAGAGAAAAAAAATAAAGACTTTATGGCCTTATATTATATCTTACTGTAGAAGATCTGTAATGGTATCAAATAGTACTGCCAGAGAGAGCGTACCAAATGCCAGTAGCACTCTCACTAATAGAAGTGGCAACAGCTTTGTTTGCCGCATTAGTTTGTAAAATTAGGCTGGCTTGGCTTCCATTAGGTTTTATTTTCTTTCTTAAATCTGATGATGGTTTATTTTTCCTTACATTATGTCCCCGTTTTGGAGCCATTTTGATCATTCCCCATGTACCGTATCATGCACGCCGAGGGGTGGATCCCAGTGATGTTTTAGGATTGGCAAGCTACTTTATTGTTTACCTATAAATATATTGGTGATGGTAAGATATGTATACCTTGAGGAAGCGCTCTGTGTAGTGTGAAACGCGTTGGTAGGGCAATGCCTTGCTACATTTTTTTCTATTATGACCAATAAATATTTTTTTTTTAATGGAAAACGCACTTTCCTTCTAATTATCTTTTTTGGATATCCCTGGTTGTGCTCTGTTACTTTTTTCTCATCTTATACCCATGTACAGTATGTTGTGCTTAAAGCAGCAATTCTACATTCCCCTTTTTTTCTTTTGTTATTTGTATATATGTAAAGCATGTGACAATATATAATTCTACATTCTTACCTAAGCTGCCAATCGTTTGGTGCTCACGTTAAAATCTGTCAAAATCCTGATTGTGTGCCTAACGAAATGGCTGCTTCAGTCAGTGTAACTCAACCGCTAGAATGTATCCTTATATTACTAAGGTAACATTATCTATTGTTACAGTTTGCAGCTCAAACTGCTGGGAATATTGGCAACAAAATATAACAAACAGGAAAGTGTTACAAAGATCTTGTAATGCTTGGGAGGTGGGCTAAATCTGCCATATAAATCAAAGGAGGCTCAATATATTACAACTCATTAAAAATGTCATTAAGTGTTGAATTAAAAAAAATAACAGTCACTATTAGCTAATACTACAGGACTGATTTTATATATATATATATATATATATATATATATATATATATATATATATACACACACACACACACACACACACACATACACACATACACACACACACACACACACACACACATACACACATACACACATACACACACACACACACACACACATACACACATACACACATACACACATACACACACACACACACACACACATATATATATATACACACACACACACACACACACACACACACACATACACACATACACACACACACATATATATATATATATAATTTCACATGTTTTGTTTTGCCACTGGGCAGTTCCTTGTAGCAGTGGCAAACAAGAGTTGTTTTAAACAATTTATCAAAGTAAATAATTTCCTTAGAAAGGTTCAAACAGCCAGGGCCGCCGAAGGGGGGAGACAAGTGTCCAGGGCCCAGTTGCTGCGGGGGGCCTGGCTGGAGCTGTAAGTTGGGCCCGGCCTCAACTTCAGTGTCCAGCTGCTGGGCTGCCGGGCCTCTGGTTGTCGCCACCGCTGGGCCCCAGTACCCGGCTCTCGTCAGCTGCTGCCATGTCCCACGCCGTGGCTCTGTCTCTCCAACTGGTGCGTGCCGGAAGCTGAGCTTGACTTCCGGGCGCACCCAGCTTCTGGCGGTCGGGGAGAGAGAGGCAAGGTAGCAGCTGAGGAGACACGGGAGAATTGAACTTGCTGGAGATACCGGCCTGTACATCGGGAAGCAGGGGGTTCCTGGACCTGAATTTAATGGGGGGGGGGGGGGGGAGCAGGGCAGGTGAAGAGACCCCCTGCTTCAATAATATGTTAATAAAATGTAAATAAAAACATGGCGATCGCCTGTAAGAGCTGTGCAGGGAGATGCAGCTCTTACAGACTGCAGGCAGATCTCTGAAAAAGAAACTGCTAAATCGATTGGTACTGTATGGCATTTTCCTACCAAACGGTATCTGGCTTGTGTTAACTCTTTCTGAATACCATGATAACACAAATGCCAGGCCGTGAGGTCGGAACACGCCAACCCGATCGATATGGCAGCCAGCTTATCGGAGCTTCCTGAATAGGCCCCTGTCATGAGTAATCATATAGTAGCTGTAAGATGTGAAGTGGTTATGCTGTTTTTTTTTTTATATTGATGGAGATATATTTTTAAAAACTTTCAAATTCACTACAGAATTCATTACTATTGAGATCATTTTCGTATTTAATTGCTAAATCAATAGCATTTTTTTTTTAATTCATACATTTCCGTTTCTTGAATAGCCAACCAAGTTAAAAAGGAAAAATCTATGGCAATTTCATGTAATGCCCTGTATCTCCAATCTACTGTAAATGGGTGATCAGGGAATCACCTCCCTTGTTTATCTCCATTACTGTATGTGAGATGGATTTGGGGTTCTATTACTGTTTCTGATTCCCATTTGATTCATCTGTATCGAACCTTTTAGCTTTCCTTCTTCTTTCACTTGGCCATTCAGATAAAATGTCTCCTTTACTGGCTGGTTCAGGAGCATCTCTTTCTAATATGTCCTTAATGGTGCAATTGCTTATTCCCTGGATCGTATTTTTCAAGCCTGCTATTAATTGAACAGCTTGACAAACAGTCAAACTTTTCCGTTGAAGAGCTAAATGAATAAATTGTATGTGCTGGAGAATTGAATTCCAAATGCATCAATTAGAGATACATTTCTAATCTACATGTTTTACAAAACCCTGAGCGGCAGAAAGTGTTTCAGGATCTAAGATGCGTTCGGACATTTTTTGTAGAGCACATTTTGTTTTTGGCAGCTTAACATGCATACTGTAGATTTTATAGCAATACAGTATATTTTGATGAGCATTGGGTATCTCAATGTCGTTTTAAAGTAATATTTACACAATTTGTTAACATTTCCCATCTAGCAGTAGAACCTGAGAAAAAATACAAAAGATCTTTGGATTGTGCCGAAAAATGTAATCATGTCTGCGGATAATTGGACAGCGTGATAAGTTAAATTGAAGGACAGGGCAGAACATGGTATACATTTAGCTAAATTGCTTACCTCTTGGACTCTGGTCTGTACTCCCTTATATGT
>NC_134483.1:475319863-475379863 GCF_040206685.1 Ascaphus truei
CCATTAAAATCAATGGACATAAAATACTCCTATAACACATTGGTGACTTTACTACATTTTTTCCCGTTTGCGTGCAGAAAATAAAACAAGATAAAGTACAGTATCCATCCCCTTTTTGAGGATTTTTTTTTAATGCAAGATCAATCTGGTCTCAATACTGGGAACTTCACCTCCAGTGTCTTGGGTTTTCAGGAAGCTGATGAGCCAACACATATGGGGAACATCACTGTAATACCCAATATAATCTTATTACTTGGTCACTATGATTCACAGTCCTAGGCTTGGGAGATAAATATCTACTGAACTGAGGGGCTCTTGAAGGAATGACCAGAAATGCTTTGCTGCAGGAACAACCTCTTAAATACAGATGTAGCAAAGCTTAGTGTATTCCATGTCCGGTCATTTGACCTCGGCGGTTACAGCAGTGAAGGATTACCGCTGTCGGGGGTCCTATTCATGCCATCGCGGCAGACACTGTCCCCGGCACCGCAAACGTTTGCTGGCTGTAGAAGTAGCCATGTTAGTCCAGTGGCGATAGTGCAGAATAAATGATTTACAGAAGATTTCATGTGTTTAACACACTTAGATTGTCACCTTGGCTTTTACATCTGTGTTAAACTCATGGAATCTTCTGGAAATCAGTATCGCGACAACTGAGGAAGAGAGAGAACGCTCGAAAGCTTGTCTTATAATATCAATTGTTAGTCCAACTAAAAATATTGCCGTATTCATCTATTCTGCACAACACATGTGGTTTAGGTACAGTAGCTGGTTGGTTGAACCGCCAGTGCACATGAAAATGCATACTCACATAAGATATAGCAAATGTATTAGTCCTGGACAAATGTGTATTTGTTGTAGGTTTTGATACCATTAGCGTTCTTCATAGATAAAATTAGAGTATACAGAGCTTTTCTAAACCTCATAGGCTTCCTTTTTTCAAATGTACTTGTCACAGGTTTGTACAGTACTTTAAGTGTTGTTACAGACTAAACTGTGAACGGTGGCCCATATTTACTACGCGGTGCTATGGCACACAAGACCACATAGCACCGTAAGACAGGGGCAGTAAGGTGTCTTTTTGTTTAGAACCTCTTTGTAAATATGGAACCCAATGTTTTTGATCTACGGAGATAAGCTATTATATAGATTACAGTTTTAAAACATGATTGCTATAAAATCATATTTTGTGGTCCAACCAAAATTGTTTGTCTCAGTAAGTTTTGATGGGGAAGGTTGATATGACCACTGAAAAACAATCAGATTATGTGAGCTGATTGCTATTATTTTGTTATCCTTGTCTACTGTAATTAAATATTGTAATTTTTCTTTCCTCGTTGGAGTCAGTCCTACAGAGAGCTAATCATATCCCTTTCCTCCCATGGGATCTGGTTTCCACATTATGAAATCAGCTGTTACAGCGTGCTCTGAAAGTAATATGAAGTCTCCGATAATGGAGGACATTGCTAAACTATTATGCCTTTTACAGGTTAGTTTGGCTTAGGAAGGAAAGGAGAGTTATTGCCAGTTGTAAAACGTAAGCACCGCCAACCACGAATAAATATACTTCTCATAAATATATCACTTTTGCGTTTTACATTTACGTATACCCAATTACATTTATTTACAGTGCTTCCATATTAAACGTGTTCTGCTCACATTTACACTTAGCTATATAATGTAGCTACAGTGACATGTTATCATTCAGGTCTCTATAACACCACGCAGGTAACATAGAGGAGTGTGGGAAAGTGCAGTCATAATCAGTCATTGACAGGACAATGCGGTAGCATACTGTATATAATGCATATAGACTGCTTTCATTATAAATCTGGTGATCTGACACTTACTAAGGAAGCAGCTGCTTTGTATTCAACTTGGAAAAGGCCAACGACCGTTTTCTTATTTACAATTCTTCCATACCCGAGGGTTTCACAGTGTGTGCAATCCATTGAGACCCCCTGGTTTGGTACTGTACCTAAGAAATAAAGGAAAGTATTGCTATTCTATATATGGTTTTACTAGTAATGTCAACAGCATTGCCAATCTAATTCCATGTCAGCATAAGCTTCTAGCCCAGTCAATTCAAATCTCATGATGACATAGAGCTAGGTCAGCTATACCATGTCAATATAGTTCCATCTTCTTCCCCATGGAGAAAATACCCCTTCAAATGGCAAAAAGATGCAGTGCGCTGCTATGTCAATAATGTACATTTTTCGTGCTACTTGCTGCCAAATACTCACAGTAATAACAAACAAGATTGCTACTCCAACAACCTTTACTCTAACAGGACAATGTCAAAATGTATTTACATTCGTGAAACGCGATTTGGCAAAAACACATCGAAATATTTTGAGAGAACTTGCAGGGTTAACAATTAGAGTAAATTGTCCAATTTTGCCGTACAAACTATATAACTATATTCAATTGGACATGGCCGTTGCAAGGGTATTCTGCATCCTAGGGAAGCTTCAGCGCTGCACCAGTCCCCCCCACCATCACTTGAACGTTCTGACCTCTTTTTTTAACGCTATAGCCCCATTCTCTCTCTTCCCCTCCTCATCCTATCTCTTACACCCTCCTCATCTTCTCTCACCCCCCTCCGCATCCTCTCTATCACCGCACCCTCCTCAACCCCCTCCGTCACCCCCTCCTCATCCCTCTTCTCACGCCCCCACATCATCCCCCTATCTCACCGCCCCTCTTCATCCCCTTTCTCACCCGAACTCCTCATCCTCTCTCAGCCCCCCTTCTAACCCCCTCCTCCTCACCCCTTGTCGCACCCCTTCCTCCTGTCTCTCACCACCCTCCTCTTCCTCTCTCATCTCCTCTCCCCCTACCTGGCTTTGTTGGAGGAGGACCACGGGAGAGGCGGTCCACGGGAGAGGAGCAGGGCAATGGCAGAGGAAGGCAGTGGCAGAGGAGGGCGGCGGGAGAAGAGGACAGAGGATCACCAGAGTGGAGCAGGACGGCAGAGGAGTTTACTGACTTCCGGGTTGGACCGCTGGGGCGCGCTTTTCCCTGGCCGTCCAATTCCTCTGCCACCCTGCTCTATTCTGGTGGTCCTCAGTCCTTTTCTCCTGCCGCCGTCCTCCTCACCTACTGCCCGCCTCTGCTGCTTCTGTCGCCGCTCTGCACCTACAGTCATCCTCTCCCGCCTAGTGGTTGCACCAGCCCTGCATTGGGGTTTTTTTTGTGGCCAAAGCACTGCCCCACTATTTTTTCCAATATATTTCTTTTTCCAATTTTATTGTGAATATTTGCTAATCTTCCATTTTTGTTACTTATTTTTATAAAACTATTAATCGCTGCAATTTACAAACTACGAATAAATATGCCCTTCTATACTACTCCCACCCGGCCCCTGTGAATAACATACTACTTGTATACAAATAAGAACTCCATGGCTTGTTCTCCTCCAAATGCTGAACAATTGCTCCCAATAATAACATTATACTTATCATTCAGCCGCTCTGAAGCAAGCCCGGCTGTCAGACAATAAACTACAGTTCTACTTAATGGAAAAGACACTGACTAGTAAAAGCCGCCTGCATCTTCATTAATGTCAGCAGAGATTCATTCTGCAGTCTTGCAAGCTACACACCCTCACAATTTGCTGTAGGCCGCGGAGGGTGGAGTGGAAGGTAGGCGACAGGAGGCCGCGCATTGATCGGTTACGGTTAGAGTTGGTGCTGGTGAGGGCTGCGCCGCATGATATGTTCAGGACAGGAGTAAAAGTCCAGGCATGGTTTGTGCTGATGGGGCAGCCCAAGTACACCTTAAATCTGGCTGTGGGGAGGATGAAGGAGCATTGGGCAGTTGAGAGGAGTAGATCTTCCCCAGCCCACCTTACCTGCTCTTCTCTAATCTCTCTCAGCCGCATGATAAGCTCCCCTGCTCCCTTCCTGCCGTGGCCGCGCACTTCCTATGCGCTGAAGCAGGCAGGAAGTGAAGGAGGAGAAAGGACATGTCCTGCGGCCGGTCAGATACTAATACCGCAGTAATAAAAAGTGTGACAAATCGCCTTACTGTCATTTTTTGTTACCGCATTATTACTATCACACTGGTTTGTTTCCCAACTCTGGGACAATAGGACAGAGGTCACTGCTACCAAGAGCTAACAATCTAAAATGCGTTTCTTCCCTGACCACTAGCAGAATCTCTTAAATACAATGCTCAGTTATCAGATCATTATAATAGTTGAGATATAATGAAAAACTGTGAGGGCCTTATTCATGGTGCATTATTCAAGGGCGTATAATGAGGCCACATTACTATATTTTTTTAAATAAATGCAGCAGTTCCTTGACTTTATGGCAATGCATATAAGCTGCCAATCGATCTGTTCTCCCATGATCGATCGGCGGATGTCCTGCTTCTTAGGGCTTTCTATAGCAATACAAGGAAGCTTAATACATCATTAAAATAATTAAAAGGGGCATAAAGAGTAGCGATGGGCATATTTTTTCAACGACGTTCAAATTCGCAGCGAGTGTGAAGTTTCTTCGCAGCTACAGTCTGGATATTCGCAGCTTGGGTTTAAAACACAAGACATTCAACAACCTTTGTTTGTATGCAATGCCACCACTGCACATTCAGTTGTGAATGTTGTAATATTCAGATTCACCCAGAGGTTTAAGAACCTGAAATATGGGTTTTGTGGGAAAGTCCTCTTTTTTGAGCATAGGAGTCTCTCCACATGTTGTTTGAGGGGATATATAGATATATAGTACTTGGGACTAGGGTTAGGTGATAACAAAATAATACCGACGATAACGATTTATATCGCGATAAATATTTGATTAAAAAAAAGTCCGAAATGTTCTCAAAATAAATACATTTTCTTTAGATTCCCTAAAATGAAAGGTCCTTACATTTCCGAGCCCTTTCCATGTCTGCAACTTCACATTTTCTCACCTGCACTGCTTCAATCACCCTAAAATCGATCCCTCATCCCATCACTCTCACCCATAGCTACTCCCTCCATGTAAAAACACATTTGATTTATAAAATATAAAAAATGATATAAAACAGATTGTTTGACAATTTTTAAGAATTGTCGAAAAATCGGTTTTATATAATTTTTAACATGGGTTTGAGTTCCCTTGTGGGGATGGAGGGGTTAGGTGTCCCAGGGGGGTGGTGGGGATGGAGGGATTAAGTGCCCCAGGGGGAAGGTGGGGATTGAGGATTAAAGTGCCCCTGAGGGAGAGTGGTGATGGAGGGGTTAAGTGCCCTACGGGAAGGGTGGGGATGTCAGGGTTAACAGATGGAAAGCAGCAGCTTCAAAGCTGCACTTCTGACCACAGAAGCCGGCACCATGTAATACCACAATAATAAATCCTCTCCCATATCGGCACACCGTCAGATTGTATTATCGCTGTATTACTATGAACTGGTATATTGCCCAACCCTACTTGGGACTCTAGTAAAATAGGATACTCTCCCCAGCTTTCGCCGGTGGACATTATTACATTAGCGCAGAGGGAAAATGCCGATGGTTAGTGGTGCATTCGTCCAAATTGTTTACTATCCAAATCGCTTTTGCGAACAACCCACAAAGAATTTGTGTCTCAAATTTTGACACATTCGCTCAAATCTAATAAAAAGTGGAAGGGGAAAAAATGCAGTAAGTATTGTCTAATACTACACAGTTGATTTCTTTAAAAAAAAATACATACAGGCTTTTGAACGAAATGGTGCTTTAAGGTCCTAGATCAGGGGTCTCAAACTCAGTCTTAAAGGGCCACCAGCAGGCCAGGTTTTATGGATATCCCTGCTTCAGCATAGGTGGCTCAGTCTTTGACCGAGCAACTGATTTAGCCACCTGTGCTGAAGCAGGGATATCCATAAAAGCCGGCCTTCTGGGGCCCCTCGAGGACTGAGTTTGAGACCCATGTCCTAGATTCACTAAACTTAATTGAACTTGTGTTAATATTGCACCCGGATATTTTGCATTAAAATGTATGATGTATTACCGTATTCACTAAGAATGATTTATTTACAAATGGTTGCGATAAGAAAAATGCATTAACAATGCAGTGACTCTGGGGCATGGACGCTTAATGGGAGAGCGCTGACCGAGTACTTGGAAATAATCCTGTTTCTATGTTGTGAAAGAACCACAGGTTTGGGAGCGAGCCATACATCTGATCAGGGGTCTTTAAGATGCCTCTTAAGCAAACAAAATCACAACCGTTACTCAATTCTTTATATCAGGGGTGCTCAACTCCAGTCCTCAAGTGCCCCAAACAGGTTAGGTTTTCAGGATATCCCAGTTTCAGCACAAGTGGCTCCATCAGCCCCAGCTTCAGTACAGGTGGGTCAAAGAGTTCCAGCTTCAGCATAGAGGCTCAATCTCCAACTGAGCCTCTGATTGAGCCACCTGTGCTGAAGCTGGGATATCCTGAAAACCTGACCTGTTGGGGGGGCTTGAGGACTTGCGTTAAGCCCCCCCTGATTTAGATGATCTGAACTCAGAAATTCCAGTGCAGCAGTCTGTGCCTCACCACACAGAACGCCTGACAGAGAAGGAGCAAATGAAATGGAGGACTCTCGCCCTGAATTTGTTACTAGATTGGGTTATTTTCTCATGGACCAAAAGTCATTTTGGATAAGAATATTCAAACTAAAATTGGCCGCACATAAAACTTGATTACCTTTTAACTGAAAATAATCTGAATCTTTACTAAAATATTTAAGTAGTAGGTGCAAAGTTGAGACATTCCTAAAAAAAACCAACCTATTTTAGAGAACATAATACAGGTATGATCTCACCGGATACATTGTGGGAAGCTCATAAGAGTGCGGTAAGGAAGGAAATGATACAGCTAGCTTCCTTTAAGAAAAGAAACAGTGATATTCTGGCCCTGAGCAAAAAAATTCCAGGACTTAGAGTTTCAGAATAAATTGACTAGGGGTGCAAACGTCTGATCCGATTTTATCTGAGGCACGGGGCCAACTTGGCTTTTTATTAAACCATAAAGTGGAAAAATTCTTCTTTGGCTGAAGTAGATGTTTTATAAGAAAGGGGATTTAAGATAACGTTTTGGCCAGTTGCCTTAAAAATAAACAGTCAGTTTTATATTAACGGTTTAAAGCATGATGTAGTAACCTTACAGCCAGTATACAGTAAAAGTGAATAGTACTGTATCAGAGCTTTTCACAATATACAATGATACCCTCCCAAGCTGCCCTTTACCGACTTGTGGTAACGAGAACTACAGATGCAGCAGTGTTTTCGGTGCTGCTGCCGCTCATGGTAACGCGACTGCGGTGGTTACGGCACCTGAGTATTAATGCTATGGAAGGTCCCATTAGGTAGCATGGATCCCAGTGCAGCGCGATCACGGCAGACACCGTCTCAGCTGCCTCTCGCTTCTTCAACCGCAGTGCTGGAGGCAGTGAGTATTGCTACCTCTGTATAATGTTTGCTTTAGTGGTAGAGCTGTTGGTTGAAAGCATTCAGTTCTAGCCCAGGTATATCGGGTATCTAAATAGATTACCACGAGCTAAAGTTGTCATGTATGCAGATGATATACTATTGATTGAAACCAATCCCTTAATCTTGATGCCCAATATTATGAGTACAATAGAGGACTGTAGTGTGGTATCCGATCTTAAAATCAATCTGAATCTCAGTCTGAAGCGCTTAACGACAGTCTCCCAGATTCTATGGTATCTCTGAGAGCACATTTCCCATTTAAGTGGATTCCAAAGTCTCTCTTAAAGGAGCAGCTCCCCCTCCTGTTTCTTTTTGGTCCCCATTTTTACATAGATAGGAAGCAGGGGGTCTCCGGAGCGGAACCACAATAATTTCTGTATCTGGTTCCGAAGATACTTACTGGGGAAGGTGCTGCCAGTAGCATTCCCTTCAGGGGAGACAAAATGGCAATGAAATCCTGACACCTCCTCCTGATTGGCTGCTGCTGGGAAATGCAGCCAATCAGGATGGAGGAAGCTGGCCAGCCCCCTAGCAGCAGCCCTGCTCTCTCCCTGCTCGGGGATCTCCTGCGCCCCCCTAAGCCGGTCAGGTCACTCTGTCCATAGCGGTATACATACATGTCCAGAGAGGTGATAACGGTATACACATACAGTAGTTCATGCTGTTTTCGGCCAAAAATCCCTATAGACATCTATGGCGATTTTCTGAAGAAAACAACACAAATGGATGTACATATTTGCGACGTGTATTTTTACCATATACTGTTTATGTAAGGGGGGCTCAATTCTGTTCTTGGTTCTATGTGGGCCCAGCCTAAAAAGTGTTGGGAACCACTGCGGTATAGTATATACTGCACTACTGAGTGACACAATACATTATCATAGGGGTCTGTGTATAAAAAACGTCCACGTAGTATATTAGGTAAGACCCCTGAGAGGTGTGCTAGACACACTAAAACTTGTTTTTGAAGTGACCAAAGCTGGGACCAATTCCGGGACCAAATCCGTTTTCCAGGAGGCAAAGTAGGTTATGGAAGTGATGTCAGTGCTGGCAGATGAGGCTGTCAGCCCTCACCAACACTTACATCCATGCCCACAGTTGCCCATGGCAATCAGCAGAAGCTGAGGCGTCCATCTCTGCGCATGCGCATATATCCGCGGCAGAGTCACACACACGCCCAGATTCAGACACACGCCCAGAGTCACACACGCCCAGAGTCACACACACGCCCAGAGTCACACACACGCCCAGAGTCACACACACGCCCAGAGTCACACACACGCCCAGAGTCACACACACGCCCATAGTCACACACACGGCCAGAGTCACACACACGCACAGTGTCACACACACACAGTGTCACACACACACACAGTGTCACACACACACACACACACACACACACACACACACACACACACACACACACACACACACACACACACACACACACACACAGTCACACACACACAGTCACACACACACACACACACACACACACACACACACACACACACACACACACACACACACACACACACACACACACACACACACACACAGTCACACACACACACAGTCACACACACACACACACAGTCACACACACACAGTCACACACACACACAGTCACACACACACACACACACATTTAGTATACATATATTAGTGCAAAAACTAAAACGGGGGGGGGGGGCGGGAGGGGGTGCTGTGCACGTGCGTTTTGTCACTGAAATTGTATTTTGATTTTTAAGTAAAAACATCACCATCACAAATACAATTTGTATGACAAAAGACAAAGAAGTTTCACTTGAAATGCACGTGCTCGGCACAAACACAATAATTTGTTTTGCTTGTAATTGTGTAAAACTTCTTTACCAAGTTTCCTACTTGTTATGTAGATATCTTAGCTGAGGAGATCCACATGGAAATAAAGGGAGGAAATAAAGATGCAGAATTTGATACATTTCATTCCAATACGTTCGTCTTCTAGCTCAGCGGTGCGCAAACGGGGCGTAAGATTATTCAGGGGGAACGCGGCGGTTGCAGAAGCCCCGCGCTCTTCCCCCAAGGCATTTAAATTAATGCTGGGGGATCGCGTGAGGCCTCCGCAACTTCACTTAGGCCGAGTTCAGGGTGGCTGCTACGCGACATGTGCGCGCACGTCCGTCGCAATTTGGGGTTGTTCGGTGGGAGTGTTCAAACTGAAAACTCCACCAGCGGCAAAGTGCAGCGTTGACGCTGCTACATTTTGCCGCTACAACCCGAAATGATATTTCGGGCTACAGCCGAGTCACGTGAGCTGGTTCAGCGAACCAGCTCCGTGACACGTTCGCCACGCCCACCACGTTCGCCACGCCCCCAAACGCCGCGACCCAACTCCTGCAGCCAAGGCACAGATTGCTGAACTGCAGGAACATGCGGGGAGGCGCGCATGCGTCCGTAGCATCTACCCTGAACTCTGCCTTACCTTGTCTTCGGCGATGCAGCGTCATTTGACGCTGAGAGCCGGAGGCAAGGTAAGGGAGGGGTGAGCCGGAGGCAAGGTAAGGGAGGGGTGAGCCGGAGGCAAGGTAAGGGAGGGGTGAGCGGGAGCAGGGAGGGAAGCAGGCAGGGAGTATTTTTGCTTGATACATTGACACACTAACACAAACATGCTTAATACTGTATTACTTTTTTATTGTTAGATTTTTTTAACAGAATGCATTGTTTGTCGTGATCCATTCCCCCTGAGAGACAGAAACCACAACCGATCATTTTCGGACGGCTATGGACACTATAACTGCGACCATAGCTGTACCTTAACATATTAAGTGTAACGATTAACCATTTACTCAGCGTGACAGCTACAGCAATCATGCCGCGACCTCGTGAGGATATATATCAAAAGTAATAGCTGTGTGATTTCTTTTTTTTATTTTCCTTGGTCTTCCTTGACATTTATTAGATTTTCCTTTCCTATTAAATAAAAAGCTCAGCCTCCACATGATGTTGTTAACTGGGGCCTCTGCAATAATCCTGCCTGGTTTTCAGTCTAGCGCGGATGTCGGCAGAAATATCCTGCAGCTTCATCATCCATCATTCTGAGCCGGGGTATATACACACAGCAACTGTAACAAAAGGTTAGGGCGATCAAGAGCATATGATCTGGCTGCTTAGTTGTATCTTCAGCCAGTTTGCAGCTGAGAATGTAGATTGATAATGCAATGTTCAAAAAAACGTGCTTTGCAGGCTGGTTACAATGGGCTTTTCATGGCTCTACACTGGTCTATGACATGTGGTGGCGCCCATTTTGCTGCGTCCAAATCACCGCCGGCGTTTAACCGCCACTCAACTTGCCACCAGAACATCTCTCTGCCGGCGGGTGTGCTGCCATGGTATGGTGCTAACCTTACCCTAAAAGCCCCCCAATCTTCACCCCTAATACGAACGGAACCCTCTACCCTAAAAACCTTAACCTCCTACCCTAAGCCCTTAGCCAATACCCTAAACACCTTACCCTAATCCCCCAGCCTTAAAACCTTAACCCCTTATCCTAATCCTCTACCGTAAAAACCTAACCCCTTACCCTAAACCCCCCTATCCTTACCTCCTACCCTAACCATTAAAACCCCTTAAATTAACTCACCTGAATTGGACCTTAAGTTAACTCACCTTATTGGTGAAACTGCTGGTGACTGAGTGTCAGGCGGCTGAGTGTCGGGCGGCTGAGTGTCCAGCGATGCTGCGGTAAAGAGTCCCTCGGGGGCCAAACGCCGACAGAGACTTGGCTCTCACCGCGGCCAAATGTCCGATTCCGCGCTGTACTGACTTCAAATGGCCAATCCTAATAACCTGTAGTCAGTGCAGGGAGAGAAAGTGTGAGGGGAAGTACATTTCAGATCCGTATGGAGGGATACGTAGACAGCACAGAACTGAGCCGGGCAAATACAGCTGCTGTGTGTCTGATAGTTGGGGGAAGGTGCACAAAGGGCAAAGGAGATCTGAGGAAATTATGCCAACTATGTCCAGGTGTGTAAAAGTATCTTTAGCTATACAAATATAATGCCTATGCGGAAGTTCAGTGTCATTGCAATTTGTCTGTGGCCCTTTCACCAGCAGCATGCTGAGGCTTAGAAGCTATATGCGTTCTCCGGTGTAGATTCTTGTGTTTACCATCAGTGATAACTTGTAACACAGATTGGGAGCATCTGACTTAGACCCATATTTACTAAACCGTGCTATTCAATAGGACACCTTCCAGTGCTGGAAAACACCTTAGGGCCACTCAATTGAATGGCCTGTAAAGTATGTTTTGGCACCAGAAGATCATAATAAAAAATCAAGTGAAAAATAAAAAAATCAAGAAAAAAGGCAACTTATGAGAATGTAAAATTGATGAATATAAATAAACTGATTTGGGCTCAGCATCTATATTTTATTTTGTCACAGCAGCAACAGTAAAGGAGGTTTTGCCTCCCACTTGCAGTAGGTGTTTTGAGAGAGGTGCAGCCATTGAATGACAGGATATAGTTCTGTTCTTGTGTCTCATGTAGGGATTGGTAGCGCTATAGCCCAGCGGAGGGTGGCACGGAGTGGCGGTGTCCTCGCATGTTGAGATGTGGTTCTACAGCCCATGGGTAGAGAGTGGTGCTCTCATTTTATAAAGAGAGAGGCAGCACGAATACTCAGGGTTGAGAAACAGGGTATGACGAGCCCACTGTATGGTACAGCTGTGGCTGATGTACACGTTGCTCTTGAACTCTGCACATATGTAGGACTGGCAATGTCTTGTTCATCTGTGCATAGCGTTATAACCAAAGTGCTGTGGCCATTCCTCCCACTATTCTGTCATAGCGATTAGACTGTAGGAGTGAAAGAGCGGGAGGTCTGTTGGATGATGTGGGGCAATTGAGACTTTGCCCATCAAGAAATAGGGTTATAGAATAAGTGATTAAAACACAGATATCTTCTGACATCAGATTCATTGAAAGTAGGAGCAGGATGTCAGTTGTGAACGGGCACAATGTGCATGTGTCACATCTAAAATATAGATGTGTGGGTGTATATATATATTTAGCAATGTAGCATAAATAGTGCTAAGCACAGAATCCAAACTCCCGACCCTGCATAGAGCTTACATTTTAATGTACTGTAACATTTGCTGCCTGAGGCACAGGGACATTACTGGTTCAATGGGCGCGTCAGGACTACTAGACTATTCCTGTTCCCCAAAGCCGAGCTCATGGTTGTGGCGGGTGCGCCCCTCCCCCCCCCCCGCGCGCACTCCTGCAGCCCCAGCGATGTGTGCGCTAGCTGCAGGAGATCGGTCGAGGCGATCGGGAGTGTGACGACCGCGTCACAGAGCTGGTTCGCCCTCATTGGCTGAACCAGCTCACGTGACACTGACGTCACACGACTGCAGCCTGAAATGTCAATTTCAGTTGTGGTGGCAAAATGTAGCAGCGTCGACGCGCTCAGCGCCGCGGGCAATTAAGGAACTACCATAGGGAATCGGGTAAGAGTCCTGGAAGTGCGCGCGCACGCAAGAGCGCACACGTACCGGCGCCACGATGAGCTCAGCCCAAGTGTTTACAAGCCTCCGTTTTGAATTAATTCCGTCATCGCGGGTTGAGGGCAGGGGGCTATCCGTCAGCTTGAAATTTGAGTTAAATGTAGTAATTGTGCAGCTGCGCTCACAGCATGCCATTGTTGTGGTGGCACTTGTACACGTGTACTAATATAGGCGTGTTTATGTACCTTTTGAACATCCTTCCTCTAGGCAAGAAACACTTTAATGAAGCTAGCGTCAATACCATAGCCCATTTGTGTGTTATTGAAGTCATGGTTGAGGTATCAGTGTAACAAGAGCATTCTGCCCAACACACAATATGCACAGTGAATCACGTTTACACACATGAAAAATATAACTGGATTTTCTTGTGTGTCACCAGCTCTTACAAATGGGACATTTCGGATGCCAGCTGAGGGAGTGCATAAACATAGGGCCCTGTTCAGGACAGTATGTTGTGAAGCTGTATTCCCCTTGCTAAAGAGAAATCGGCTGGATTCAAATGGATGGGGCTAAAATATTTTCCAACACAGGAAGACACTTTCACAGCTCATTGAATAGGGCCCTGAGTGTGGACAGAGTACATCATTCTATCCTTCTTTGGTGAACGGGAGCAGTTGTTGTGTTAGGCTGCGGCCCCGCTCGCGTTGAGCGCGCTGAGCGAACGGCGCTTGGAGCGGTTACATGCATATATATATATGCATGTTCCTGCGCGCGCAAATGCACGGGCACACACGCTCGGCGCTTTTGTAAATAAACTTTTTATACTTTCCCGCTTGCCCGATAGCCCGCAATTGCGCCCCCCCTCCTCCCCCCCCCCGCTCGCACGTCCGCATGTTGCAGGACACCCGGCGCTCATGCTCTAAGCATGAGCGCGCTCAGCGCGAGCGGGGCCGTAGCTTTATTGATCTAAGACGCTGCAGAAGCATGAGCATATAAAATGTAATAAACTTTTTTTTTCAAGTTTAAACAATAGATTAATAGACAATGGTTTATAATTCATGTAGATAATTCATTATTTATAATATTTTACTAAATGGCCTGGGAGTGATGATGTTTTAAGCACAGTGGTTGAAGTGGCTTAATAAAAGTAGAGGTACTGTGCCCAATTGTTGTTTGTAAGCCTGTTAAACAGTACGATAAAGCTTTTTGGACCACATTATAGAACAGATCGCATATGACATTTAAAGCCACTTTTTTTTCAGTAGTCTTGTTTCTTCACAATTGGAAGAAGAGGGTCTTCTAGCGCTGAGCCATGTTATTCATACATACCCCAGGCTCACAAGAACTAGATCTTTTTATCTGGCGGTAAAAAAAAACAAAAAAACTCAAGATGGTCGCCAGAGTTATCCAATAGAAAGCTGCGATGTCATGACCCAGTGATGTTGTGGTTTCCTGTTGACATGCGGGACTGACTTTTTCCCCCTCCAAAATGGAAGATTATCGGCATACTGATAGGTACCTTTCTCTGACATCGGAAGGTCGCCAAGCGCTAAGAATAAAGCGATTCAGGTCCGGTTCCGATTCTGATTTTATTTATTTTTTTATAATAGAGACAGAAAGAAAAAAAAAATGAGAGAGAGCTTTTTCAAAATGAATAATTTGTTCTTTCATTAGAAGGGGTAGCCGTAAGTTTGTACATGAAAAGTAGTGGGACCAAGTAACTGTATAATCACATTTCATTCACTGCATAATCATGACAAAGAGGTTTGCATAACAAACCATGGTACAGTATGTATTTTGTGTACAGTTGTAGCTAACGGTATTGCTCCTGCGGGTGTTCGAATGCAGTAGCCCCGTCCCCTCCTCTTGCACAGCTGATTCAAATCAATGGTGGCTTCTCCCACTGGTTATGTATGTCCCGCTGCAACACCTCAGCAGTTGCAATAATGTTGGGATCATCCGTAATAATAAGAAATCTATTGGTTTCCACGGTTTAGTCGGTTTTTCGCCTCTGAAGAGCTCTTATTGCAGCAATTTTCAAAGGTCACAGTAACAAGTAAAACCTGTAAACCACTAACCATGTTAACATGTGATAAAGATAACCTACAGTATATGACAGGGTCAAGACAAACTAGACCCTACAAAAAGTAGAAGCAAACAGACGTTCCAATATCTTACAATAAACAAACATGTTAACACCTTCATTGAGAAAGGGGCCAGCTGTCTCCTCTGGCAGTATAGGGTTTAAATAAGGACACCAGTCCACACAAAAAGGCAAAATAGGTTTTCAGAATAGGACCCCCGTACAAGTAGGGAGCCACCAGTTTAGGAAATACTTCCCTTTGTTGTTGCAGAGATTTGTCAGTAAAAAAGATGGCCACCAACAATGTTATGGCTGACGAGCTAATAAATGATGTTATGGCAGATGGGTTTAAATTTTATACAAGGCAAATAAAATGTCCCCTTCCCTCTCACAAAACGGCCCCTGCTAGCTCCAGAGCATTTAAGGGAACAAGAAAGTGTCACATAAGCCTAATGTCTACAACTACAACTATATTGCCTACAATAAATGGTCATTACACTATTTTTACACATATCATTTTGTGTAACCCCTCTACTTTTAGCTCTCAGACTTATGAATATTGCTGAGGCAGGGGCCTGAGTCCCTGCCAATAACTTACTGGGCCTCACATAGCCTACAGTCAGACGGCAAAAAGAATACAGACGCGGTGTATGGGTGATACAACTGGTTTACTGATCTACTACTAACTCGGGTACCTTGTAATCCTCAGCTGAGGATCACTACACACAGTATCCAATTTCAACACGATCCCCAAAGAATACTGCACGGATGTGAATCAGTGTCAGTGGTGTGTTAGCCACCCAATCCTGGGTATATGGCTATTTGTGATGGTGCCGGTACACTGTGGGAGCTCTTTGTGTACTGTGTCGCAGGCCTGTACTTTGAAAAGAGTGCTATTGTACCGCTGTGCTTTATAGCCATTGTGGGTCCTCTCCGACGGCGCTCAAACTCTCAATCACGTCCTGACCAAGGCGTGTAATATAGTGCGCTACCGTGCGTGCGCCAATTATAATCGACTGTGTTTAAACCTGACGTTCTATACTTCCGACGCGTGCGCGCACGGCAGTGAGCGTTGACCCAGCAGATCGAAGGAAAGACAGGAAAAGTGTCTTTTTTCGCGCTGCTGCCGGTGCACGTCACGCTCTATTAGCCAATCACAGTGAGGCTGCAATGTCATTGGAAAACATCCTTCACTTAAACAAACACATTCAGTGCAAAATGTATCAACATGGAACAAAAATAAACCAAGCCTCATAATCATAATGGCTTGATTCTTAAAATAACTAAAAGCAGCTGTTTTATAAAGCTCCGAACTGGTTACGTTTCTTCACAAAAGTCAAAAACAATTACATGAGTTTTGTAAATTACATCTACCTAAATCTGTTTATATTTATTAATTCCCATGTTGCACTGAAATTGAACGTTGTCTGCCTACCTGTTTGCGTCATAGCCACGCCCAGCTGTCGCTCACAGCACAGACCATACACATACACAAAAAGTGTGATTCACCTGCACGATCATTAGCACACACACGCGCGCGTCAACTATAAAACAAGCCTAACTCTCTGCTCCTGCTGCCACGCGCACACTCTGCAATCCTCGACTTTACTATACCTGACAGCACTCAGGTCCGTGCAGATCTGACTCAACATGGTCGCCCGTCCTCTCCCTCATAATCCATCCTCTTCCACTGCTGTGATTATTGGCTGCTCTCATGTCCATTACAGTCACAGGTCCAAAGCACACTGTAGTGGAAGCTGCCCGGGGGCAGTGTGTGGAGCTCATCACACAAGGGGTTACATATATAGTAAACAGTAAATATATATATAACAGTTTAGTCTATTTCAAGTCTGCCTGTTGTGAACTGGGTGGACTATCTTGTTTTTTCTGTTACCCATGATAGTAGAAACCCACGAAAACTTGTCAGTGCTCTGGTTAAACTAAACAAACTGGTGTTCATTCAAAAGTGAATATAAATAGACACAGATATCACTTATATTGCAACTCCATGGAACATGATCCTCGGAAGTGGTTCCTCCTTGAAAAACCTCACGTAGAAAAGAAAGCACAGATGCACGCAATATGGTGCATTAACATTTTACTTTCATTGACAAATAACACGGGGGGAAAAGGACAACTCACACTTTCCCCGCTGGTCAAAAGCAGAGAGTGACTTTGGGCGCACTCCAACTCCACTCCACTCAGCTCCTTGCTGTATATGTACCCACGTGCACGGCTTCCCTTTTCTGCGTCTCTCACTCACATTCCGGCTTGCCAAAAATGCCTTTTAGGAGTGCAGACGTCACCGTAACACTCCACCAGGAACCAGAGCGGATGACGCGAGACTGATGCAAGGCAACCCGGGACGCGAGTGAGAGACGCAGAAAGGGGAAGCCGCGCACACGGGTATCCACATTGCATATTTATTGCTTAACAATGAAATGATCTAAGTGAGTGGTGTTTACCGTTGAATCAGTGAGCAGTGCGTTGGAGAGCCGGTCCCATTATCCAGTAAGTTCAGCCATGGGAAATGAGAATGCTATGCAGTGCCTCATTAAATAGGCTGAAAATAGATTTGAACGGGCTTGAAATGAATTTTGGCGTATGCTACTATACTAGTGTTTGTTTTAATATTACTTGGCATTTAAAGAGCAACAGACATGTCAACTCTTACTGATTTTCTTTGAGTCTTCTTGATCTTTAGGATCAACTGTCTCATAGACTTCAATGGGTTTCAGTGCTACAAATATCTCCCCCCCCCCCCACCTTTCCCCCCCATTAAAATGCTACAGCTGCAGAGCTGTGCTCCCTATGTAAATGGCAGACGTGTGCTCTGATGCAGACGGGATGTCTTAGGAGTAGCTTAGTTATAAGTACACTGCCTTTGAAGCATGTTGAAATCTCAGTGTCCACTCTCCTCGTGACTTTGAACAAGTCACATGATCTCCCTGTGCCGTAAACACCAGAAATGAGATTGTAAGCAGTTTGTGCGGATGGAGCTCATTGTGAGATTGTACGCTGTCATGAGCAGGGCCCTCCTTACCTCATTGTATCTGTTTGTACATGTTTGTCATCACTTGTATGCAACTGTTTACCCCCAACTCTGTACCCCATTGTACCACGCTGCGAGCAATGTTGGCGCTTCACAAACAAAAAATATTAATAATTGTGCCAGGAAAATCTCTTACTGATTTGCACTGGACTGAGGTAATTTTATCAGGGATAAATTACAAAACATTATCAATCTTACATACAAGTTAGGATCTGCATTAATGTTGGTTTACCTTGACGTGGTATGCAGGCTTATGACGCTTTGGCCAAAGGGTTTAACTAAATAACCAAGCAAATATTATTATTATTATTATTGAAGTATTTAAACTTTATACTTATTACTTTATATGTTTTGTCAATTGGATGTAGCATTGGGCACCCCTGTCTTGTTTGTATACCAGTAAATCTCCTTCCTGATAAGGAGATCAGGGTAGTATGCATGGAATGGCGCGTGGTATATATAGTAAAAGGCACATTGACCAAAATGTCCTTCCTCTTAAGGAGACGCCTTCGAGAAGCTTCAGAAACATATCTTTTTCTAGTCCTTCAAAAAGGTTCACATGAGTCAATGCAAATGAATGGAAGTAATCACCTGCATTCTCCTAACAGATATCCTTAAAAGAGTGTTCATGAGTAGAGCTATCTACTGTATATACTGTAAATTGCAAGCTGTCTCGAGCAGGTCCCTCATACCTTTTTGTATTGGTTTGTGTTCATTTCTTCTTTTTTTTTTTATGTCATTCTGTTTACAGTATATGGCTACTGTTCCCCCACTGTATCGCACTGCGACATTTTGGCACTTTATAAATAAATGATGATATTATTAATAATATACCAAGTCTT
The DNA here is from genome assembly GCF_040206685.1 of Ascaphus truei. Taxonomy (NCBI): domain Eukaryota; kingdom Metazoa; phylum Chordata; class Amphibia; order Anura; family Ascaphidae; genus Ascaphus; species Ascaphus truei. The sequence goes on from NC_134483.1 coordinate 475,338,782, forward strand.
TAAGTGGACACTAGCAGTCAAGTTGTTTCTATTCTTATAAAGTTATGAAGGCACTTTGGAGGTTATTCATTAAACTGTGATAGTGTCAATTGGTGCATTATCGTATTGAAATTCCCACGGAAGTCCATTTTAAGACTGGTCCATTTAAAAGACTGGTCGTTTTAATGATTTGGGGAGTTGATATTGTAGAAGTTAGGGAAAGTGGTAATAAATACATTTTATAAATCAATATAATGTATAAAAGTCTGCATTCTTTTTGGTGTGTTTGTTAGTTTTCTTAGCATACTGTATTTCATCAATGAAATCTGCCCGGTCTCACTTCTGCACGTGCACGGGATTTACAACTTTCTTACAATTGACACTGGCATGAAGTGACACACAGGAATATTCTTGCACTGCGTCAGGGTCTAAGTATTTTCCGCCTAATGCAGAAGTCCTCTTGTTCTCAAATAAAATATGCAGCATCAATGAATTCTATATGCGGAAGAACAGGAAGCCTGACACCCAGTGGCTGAATTATGAACTACTGTATCAATGGCAGTCAGTGTTATGACTTATTAATGCAAAACAAAAAACTGCATAGTGATCAGCATGTGATGGTACCAAACGTTAAACCGTACCCTAGTTTTTTATTCTCCCAGATTATCACTATGTTCTTTTAAAAACCCACAATTCCACCTTCTTTTTAAACAAAAGGAAGGTTTCATTGTCTTCTTTTTTACAATATAAATATTGCTTAATTCTAAAATAAAGTCCAAAGAGTTTTACCCTAATGTTTAACAAATTATGATCTTTTTAACGTGGGCGCAGCACCACAACTTTGTTTTAAGCCACTTTGACCACTGGTGCTGTAAAGTGGGGATAAAACTAGCAGTAGTGTAATCATTAATGTCAATTTAGGTCATACATGCAAACTGCTGTTATTATCATTTCTTATTTTAAACGTTTTCTAACGCACTACTCACCAAGAAACTCAGTACTTAAGCGCATGTAGGAACTTAGGGAGGACACCGTCCCAAACCTATGTAGCGCTGTTTCCCCCACCCTATGGGAGATGTGGCGGCTACTGAGTGTATGTGTGTAACGGGTGCTCACCACAAACAGTGCGGGACAGCGAGGCTGATGTAGGGATGTTGGTAACCACCGACCTACAACCGGGCAAGCACGTCCGGAGTGCAGAGTGAAGGTCGTGTAGCCGGGTCAGAGTAGGAAAGGTCAGAATGGTCGTGATACTCGCCGTGGTCTAGGGTTGGAGAGATCGGGTAGTCGTAGTGCGTAGCCGTGGTCCAGGGGTATAGAAGGTAGAAGTCCAATTGCAAGCCGAAGTCAGGGGTTAGAGAAGGTGGAAGCCCAGATACAAGCCGGGGTCAAAAACAGGAGCAAGAGAAACAAGACAAGTTCAGGCACTGTAACAGCAAGGCAGCAGGGTGCTTTGGGGCAAGCACTTCGTCACATAAACAGAGGTTTATGCTCAGCCCAATTGGAGGAGGACCTGGTGAGCATAAATAGGGTAGGCAGCCAATAGCAGGTTAGTACAAGGCTTCAGTCCACCGATAGGCAGGGGTGGGGAGAAAAGCAGGTGTAGAATAATTGCTGAGAGTAAGACTCAACTAGATCTTTTTATCTGGCGGTAAATTAAAAAAAAAAAAAACTCAAGATGGTCGCCAGAGTTATCCAATAGAAAGCTGCGATGTCATGACCCAGTGATGTTGTGGTTTCTTGTTGACATGCAAGACTGACTTTTTCCCCCTCCAAAATGGAAGATTATCGGCATACTGAAAGGTACCTTTCTCTGATATCAGAAGGTCGCCAGGCGCTAAGAATAAAGCGATTCAGGTCCGGTTCCGATTCTGATTTTATTTATAATAGAGACAGAAAGAAAAAAAAACGAGAGAGAGCTTTTTCAAAATGAATAATTTGTTCTTTCATTAGAAGGGGTAGCCGTAAGTTTGTACATGAAAAGTAGTGGGACCAAGTAACTGTATAATCACATTTCATTCACTGCATAATCATGACAAAGAGGTTTGCAGCTGTAAGCCATAACCATTTAAAGCAAACCATGGTACAGTATGTATTTTGTGTACAGTTGTAGCTAACGGTATTGCTCCTGCGGGTGTTTGAATGCAGTAGCCCCGTCCCCTCCTCTTGCACAGCTGATTCAAATCAATGGTGGCTTCTCCCACTGGTTGTGTATGTCCCGCTGCAACACCTCAGCAGTTGCAATAATGTTGGGAACATCCGTAATAATAAGATATCTACTGGTTTCCACGGTTTAGTCGGTTTTTCGCCTCTGAAGAGCTCTTATTGCAGCAATTTTCAAAGGTCACAGTAACAAGTAAAACCTGTAAACCACTAACCATGTTAACATGTGATAACCTATATGACAGGGTCAAGACAAACTAGACCCTACAAAAAGTAGAAGCAAACAGACGTTCCAATATCTTACCATAAACAAACATGTTAACACCTTCACTGAGAAAGGGGCCAGCTGTCTCCTCTGGCAGTATAGGGTTTAAATAAGGACACCAGTCCACACAAAAAGGCAAAATAGGTTTTCAGAATAGGACCCATGTACAAGTAGGGAGCCACCAGTTTAGGAAATTCTTCCCTGCGTTGTTGCAGAGATTTGTCAGTAAAAAAGATGGCCACCAACAATGTTATGGCTGACGAGCTGATAAATGATGTTATGGCAGATGGGTTTCAATTTTATACAAGGCAAATAAAATGTCCCCTTCCCTCTCACAAAACGGCCCCTGCTAGCTCCAGAGCATTTAAGGGAACAAGAAAGTGTCACATAAGCCCAATGTCTACAACTACAACTATATTGCCTACAATAAATGGTCATTACACTATTTTTACACATATCATTTTGTGTAACCCCTCTACTTATAGCTCTCAGACTTATGAATATGGCTGAGGCAGGGGCCTGAGTCCCTGCCAATAACTTACTGGGCCTCACATAGCCTACAGTCAGACGGCAAAAAGAATACAGACGCGGTGTATGGGTGATACAACTGGTTTACTGATCTACTACTAACTCGGGTACCTTGTAATCCTCAGCTGAGGATCACTACACACAGTATCCAATTTCAACACGATCCCCAAATAACACTGCACGGATGTGAATCAGTGTCAGTGGTGTGTTAGCCACCCAATCCTGGGTATATGGCTATTTGTGATGGTGCCGGCACACTGTGGGAGCTCTTTGTGTACTGTGTCGCAGGCCTGTACTTTGAAAAGAGTGCTATTGTACCGCTGTGCTTTATAGCCATTGTGGGTCCTCTCCGACGGCGCTCAAACTCTCAATCACGTCCTGACCAAGGCGTGTAATATAGTGCGCTACCGTGCGTGCGCCAATTATAATCGACTGTGTTTAAACCTGACGTTCTATACTTCCGACGCGTGCGCGCACGGCAGTGAGCATTGACCCAGCAGATCGAAGGAAAGACAGGAAAAGTGTCTTTTTTCGCGCTGCTGCCGGTGCACGTCACGCTCTATTAGCCAATCACAGTGAGGCTGCAATGTCATTGGAAAACATCCTTCACTTAAACAAACACATTCAGTGCAAAATGTATCAACATGGAACAAAAATAAACCAAGCCTCATAATCATAATGGCTTGATTCTTAAAATAACTAAAAGCAGCTGTTTTATAAAGCTCCGAACTGGTTACGTTTCTTCACAAAAGTCAAAAACAATTACATGAGTTTTGTAAATTACATCTACCTAAATCTGTTTATATTTATTAATTCCCATGTTGCACTGAAATTGAACGTTGTCTGCCTACCTGTTTGCGTCATAGCCACGCCCAGCTGTCGCTCACAGCACAGACCATACACATACACAAAAAGTGTGATTCACCTGCACGATCATTAGCACACACACGCGCGCGTCAACTATAAAACAAGCCTAACTCTCTGCTCCTGCTGCCACGCGCACACTCTGCAATCCTCGACTTTACTATACCTGACAGCACTCAGGTCCGTGCAGATCTGACTCAACATGGTCGCCCGTCCTCTCCCTCATAATCCATCCTCTTCCACTGCTGTGATTATTGGCTGCTCTCATGTCCATTACAGTCACGGGTCCAAAGCACACTGTAGTGGAAGCTGCCCGGGGGCAGTGTGTGGAGCTCATCACACAAGGGGTTACATATATAGTAAACAGTAAATATATATATAACAGTTTAGTCTATTTCAAGTCTGCCTGTTGTGAACTGGGTGGACTATCTTGTTTTTTCTGTTACCCATGATAGTAGAAACCCACGAAAACTTGTCAGTGCTCTGGTTAAACTAAACAAACTGGTGTTCATTCAAAAGTGAATATAAATAGACACAGATATCACTTATATTGCAACTCCATGGAACATGATCCTCGGAAGTGGTTCCTCCTTGAAAAACCTCACGTAGAAAAGAAAGCACAGATGCACGCAATATGGTGCATTAACATTTTACTTTCATTGACAAATAACACGGGGGGAAAAGGACAACTCACACTTTCCCCGCTGGTCAAAAGCAGAGAGTGACTTTGGGCGCACTCCAACTCCACTCCACTCAGCTCCTTGCTGTATATGTACCCACGTGCACGGCTTCCCTTTTCTGCGTCTCTCACTCACATTCCGGCTTGCCAAAAATGCCTTTTAGGAGTGCAGACGTCACCGTAACACTCCACCAGGAACCAGAGCGGATGACGCGAGACTGATGCAAGGCAACCCGGGACGCGAGTGAGAGACGCAGAAAGGGGAAGCCGCGCACACGGGTATCCACATTGCATATTTATTGCTTAACAATGAAATGATCTAAGTGAGTGGTGTTTACCGTTGAATCAGTGAGCAGTGCGTTGGAGAGCCGGTCCCATTATCCAGTAAGTTCAGCCATGGGAAATGAGAATGCTATGCAGTGCCTCATTAAATAGGCTGAAAATAGATTTGAACGGGCTTGAAATGAATTTTGGCGTATGCTACTATACTAGTGTTTGTTTTAATATTACTTGGCATTTAAAGAGCAACAGACATGTCAACTCTTACTGATTTTCTTTGAGTCTTCTTGATCTTTAGGATCAACTGTCTCATAGACTTCAATGGGTTTCAGTGCTACAAATATCTCCCCCCCCCCACCTTTCCCCCCCATTAAAATGCTACAGCTGCAGAGCTGTGCTCCCTATGTAAATGGCAGACGTGTGCTCTGATGCAGACGGGATGTCTTAGGAGTAGCTTAGTTATAAGTACACTGCCTTTGAAGCATGTTGAAATCTCAGTGTCCACTCTCCTCGTGACTTTGAACAAGTCACATGATCTCCCTGTGCCGTAAACACCAGAAATGAGATTGTAAGCAGTTTGTGCGGATGGAGCTCATTGTGAGATTGTACGCTGTCATGAGCAGGGCCCTCCTTACCTCATTGTATCTGTTTGTACATGTTTGTCATCACTTGTATGCAACTGTTTACCCCCAACTCTGTACCCCATTGTACCACGCTGCGAGCAATGTTGGCGCTTCACAAACAAAAAATATTAATAATTGTGCCAGGAAAATCTCTTACTGATTTGCACTGGACTGAGGTAATTTTATCAGGGATAAATTACAAAACATTATCAATCTTACATACAAGTTAGGATCTGCATTAATGTTGGTTTACCTTGATGTGGTATGCAGGCTTATGACGCTTTGGCCAAAGGGTTTAACTAAATAACCAAGCAAATATTATTATTATTATTATTGAAGTATTTAAACTTTATACTTATTACTTTATATGTTTTGTCAATTGGATGTAGCATTGGGCACCCCTGTCTTGTTTGTATACCAGTAAATCTCCTTCCTGATAAGGAGATCAGGGTAGTATGCATGGAATGGCGCGTGGTATATATAGTAAAAGGCACATTGACCAAAATGTCCTTCCTCTTAAGGAGACGCCTTCGAGAAGCTTCAGAAACATATCTTTTTCTAGTCCTTCAAAAAGGTTCACATGAGTCAATGCAAATGAATGGAAGTAATCACCTGCATTCTCCTAACAGATATCCTTAAAAGAGTGTTCATGAGTAGAGCTATCTACTGTATATACTGTAAATTGCAAGCTGTCTCGAGCAGGTCCCTCATACCTTTTTGTATTGGTTTGTGTTCATTTCTTCTTTTTTTTTTTATGTCATTCTGTTTACAGTATATGGCTACTGTTCCCCCACTGTATCGCACTGCGACATTTTGGCACTTTATAAATAAATGATGATATTATTAATAATATACCAAGTCTTTAAGTGGACACTAGCAGTCAAGTTGTTTCTATTCTTATAAAGTTATGAAGGCACTTTGGAGGTTATTCATTAAACTGTGATAGTGTCAATTGGTGCATTATCGTATTGAAATTCCCACGGAAGTCCATTTTAAGACTGGTCCATTTAAAAGACTGGTCGTTTTAATGATTTGGGGAGTTGATATTGTAGAAGTTAGGGAAAGTGGTAATAAATACATTTTATAAATCAATATAATGTATAAAAGTCTGCATTCTTTTTGGTGTGTTTGTTAGTTTTCTTAGCATACTGTATTTCATCAATGAAATCTGCCCGGTCTCACTTCTGCACGTGCACGGGATTTACAACTTTCTTACAATTGACACTGGCATGAAGTGACACACAGGAATATTCTTGCACTGCGTCAGGGTCTAAGTATTTTCCGCCTAATGCAGAAGTCCTCTTGTTCTCAAATAAAATATGCAGCATCAATGAATTCTATATGCGGAAGAACAGGAAGCCTGACACCCAGTGGCTGAATTATGAACTACTGTATCAATGGCAGTCAGTGTTATGACTTATTAATGCAAAACAAAAAACTGCATAGTGATCAGCATGTGATGGTACCAAACGTTAAACCGTACCCTAGTTTTTTATTCTCCCAGATTATCACTATGTTCTTTTAAAAACCCACAATTCCACCTTCTTTTTAAACAAAAGGAAGGTTTCATTGTCTTCTTTTTTACAATATAAATATTGCTTAATTCTAAAATAAAGTCCAAAGAGTTTTACCCTAATGTTTAACAAATTATGATCTTTTTAACGTGGGCGCAGCACCACAACTTTGTTTTAAGCCACTTTGACCACTGGTGCTGTAAAGTGGGGATAAAACTAGCAGTAGTGTAATCATTAATGTCAATTTAGGTCATACATGCAAACTGCTGTTATTATCATTTCTTATTTTAAACGTTTTCTAACGCACTACTCACCAAGAAACTCAGTACTTAAGCGCATGTAGGAACTTAGGGAGGACACCGTCCCAAACCTATGTAGCGCTGTTTCCCCCACCCTATGGGAGATGTGGCGGCTACTGAGTGTATGTGTGTAACGGGTGCTCACCACAAACAGTGCGGGACAGCGAGGCTGATGTAGGGATGTTGGTAACCACCGACCTACAACCGGGCAAGCACGTCCGGAGTGCAGAGTGAAGGTCGTGTAGCCGGGTCAGAGTAGGAAAGGTCAGAATGGTCGTGATACTCGCCGTGGTCTAGGGTTGGAGAGATCGGGTAGTCGTAGTGCGTAGCCGTGGTCCAGGGGTATAGAAGGTAGAAGTCCAATTGCAAGCCGAAGTCAGGGGTTAGAGAAGGTGGAAGCCCAGATACAAGCCGGGGTCAAAAACAGGAGCAAGAGAAACAAGACAAGTTCAGGCACTGTAACAGCAAGGCAGCAGGGTGCTTTGGGGCAAGCACTTCGTCACATAAACAGAGGTTTATGCTCAGCCCAATTGGAGGAGGACCTGGTGAGCATAAATAGGGTAGGCAGCCAATAGCAGGTTAGTACAAGGCTTCAGTCCACCGATAGGCAGGGGTGGGGAGAAAAGCAGGTGTAGAATAATTGCTGAGAGTAAGACTTCTCAGGGCCGTGCGGCGCCTGCGTGTAACTTGCGTGCAATGCGCTTCACTTGTGACGTCACGGGGCAGAGCCTGAGCGCGGTGCGTGCGGTGTCCCCCAGCCTGGTAGCCTGACACGCTTCACCCGTTTTGTCATGGGACGCGTGACGAGGGTGGAGCCGGAGCGGGGTACATGCGGTGTCCCCCAGCCTGGTAGCGCAACGTGTGTCACCCGTCTCGTCATGGGACGCATCACGGGGGCGGAGCCGAGGCCCAATCCTCACAATGTGGTGCTTTACCTGCAGCTCACAGGAGGCCTGAACCTCCGCTGCTGGGAGCCTGGGGTGTACCTGGATCATCTGGTGACAGCGCCTCCACCTGCGAGGGATCCTGACAGTGCCGGATAACCCCTTCACAGGACCCAATGCAATAAGTACACAAAGCGTATATAATAACAGGTTTACTGACATGCAATCGGTAACTCTAGAACACATAGAACTCAGGCCTCGCATGGCCTTACCCACACACCGTATCCCACTGTCCAACCACTTAGTCCGCACCCTGGTGAGTGTCCCCAACGTACTGAGGTTCCCTGGGCACCTAACCAATCTGGTGTCCACAGTAGCCAACCCATCCTGAAGTGTTTGACAGCGCTGCCCACAATAAGTGTTATAGTTGGTGCATTTGTAGATGGTGTGATACCTGCCAGGTGCTCCAATAACAGTAGCGACAACTGAAGACAGGGGTCCCTCCGGGACCTACACCGTCAGCGATGTGTCCACCTCCACGTGGGGTGGTATCCAGCTGGAAGGTCCCACCTTAGTCTCTATATGTGGTGGTGGTCTGGTCCCATATCACAGGTCGCAACTGCTGCGCGGAGTCCTGCTGTGTCCCTGACACTAAAGATGCTAATTGGGCAGTGTCCCTATTTAAGGGGCCTGTCCCTGCAGCAGCCACAATCTTACAGGGGAGTCGGGGCTTAGCTGGGTCCTATCAGGGGATCTCCTATTCAAGATGGCGGAGCTCCGGCGACCGGATCGCCAGCCCGTCTGCCACTGCGCACCCTGTACCTCCCCAGCACTCACCAGATGCACCCGCGCACCCCTGTCGCCACATCTGGAGGTAAGGAGGAGCCAAGAAGGAGCCCAGAGGGGAACATGGCTATACCTACAATCGAGACCTACCTGAAGCATATAGGGGAATGACGAGGTAGACCAACAAAGGGAGGGAAACATGAATGGGAGCAGGAAAGCTGCCTGCCACGGTAAACAAACTGTTTTTAAACACTGACAAGACTGTAACAATGGTATTTGGGACCAAAACTAAATTTTTAATGCTTCCAGTGACTGAGGTCCAGATCAGAACCAACGCTAACACCACCCTAACTCCTGTTACTAGTTTTAAATACTTGGGCATATAGTTTGACTCCCATTTAACATTCGGGGTGCACATTGATACCCTGACATCCAAAACCTATGCCAAACTACAGTAGTGACGACGAGTATTCTAAAACAAATCTGGGGCAATCACCAACACGACCCAGGTACATGCTGGGTACATGCTGCAACATTTCAGTGACATTTCTGCAGACAGACTAATGGCCCATCGGATTAACAGCGGGGGTCCCTGGCAGTCCCATTCAAACTGAATGGGACTGCCAGGGACCCCTGCTGTGTTAATCCGATGGGCCATTAGTCTGTCTGCAGAAATGTCACTGAAATGTTGCAGCATGTACCCAGCATGTACCTGGATCTTGTTGGTGATAGCCCCAGATTTTCCAAGGCAAGTTTAAGGCAAGTTTTAGAATACCCGTAGGCGCACGTGTAGGTGTACTTTACAGGATCAATCCTCCCTAAGTCTCCTGGTCAGAAAGCGTATTGCACAGCAGATGCTAATGCCAATTATCTACTATGGGGGCATAGTATACGGCTCGGCACCCCAAACCCACCTTAGCAAACTTGACACCCTCTACAATTCTATATACCGTTTTGTTCTCCAATGCAAATACAACACACATCACTGCGAAATGCTCAAAGAACTAGATTGGACATTACTTGAGTCTAGGCGCAAAGTTCACCTTTCCTGTCTTGCCTTCAAATACTTTCTGGGCAAGCTACCCGTCTATCTGAACAAGCTCCTCACCCCTACCACATGCTGCAATTATCCGAGATCTGACTCCAAAAGACTCTTCATGGTCCCAAGGCTCAACAAAGTACGCTCAGTAAGTTCTTTCAAAATTAAGGCTGCCTCACATTTTAATCTGGTCTGTAACTGTTGCATACGTCTATAATATATATTATCTTTAACTGTGCATGCAATGCACTACATATATTGTATACCCTGTTCACTTATGTAACTATGTATTTGTAACCATGTATTATTTGTCATCATAACTCTATGCCCAGGACATACGTGAAAACGAGAGGTAACTCTCCATGTATTAAATCCTGGCAAAACATTTTATAAATCAATAAAAATAAATAAAATGAGGGTCAGTTTGCCAGGCTTTGTTTAATAAGGAAGGTTTCTAATCCATCCATCCAATCAGCCTGAAGCAGCGTCAACGTCAGTGCGTCGCGGGCGATTGGCCCAGCGACGTCACTGCCCTGCCTCCAACCACCTCCCCCCGGCTCCCTTCGCGCACGCTGGCTCGCCTGCAAGTCCATGGAATCGCGCTGACTTCAGCAGGCGAGCCTCAGCGTCAGCGCGCCTCCGCTCTGCTGAACCCTGTATGGCCCCGGCCTTATTCATTATTAATATATTGTAATGCAATGTACCAGCTATGTACACAGTATGTCCGCATAACTTGATACAACACAAAATAAAACAGGGATAATACGATACAGATAAACGTATCAAACATAAAGGCAATTTGTAGCCAGTGGTCAAACTGTAAAGTTAGGTCGGGGTGCAGAGTACCCCTACTTATTTGTTGGCTCATCTAAAATACATCCTGTAAGCCTCTGTCAACCTCTTTTTAAAGGAGGTACAAATAATGTTTCTTCATTCTTAAACATCTGTTGATATCAATCAAGGGTTAAATGGCACTTCAGGCAGGTGGTCACAACACCCTGCACCGAAGAGCTTACACTTTAAAAAACGAAATCTATAAAAACAAATTAAAAAAAGAGTATAAATTGACCAGCTCTAGAGACTTTATATTTTCTTCTTCTTCTTCTTCTCCTCCTACAGTCGCTCTCAGCAGAATCTAATTTATGAGTTCTACAAAGAACCTCAATTCACTGGTTTGTTAAAATGTGACTGTTATCCTGTCCTTTGATTGTAATCCGTGTAATTGAGTTGGGAACATGGCATGTGCTTTCTGTAAACTTGTTACTTTTTTTTTATACGTAACAGCATAAATTGACTGGGTGCAGGCAGGGCGAATACAGAGAGAGGCACGGAGATTATCAGTGAGGCCAGAGCTTGAAGTCTGATTGTACTCGGTATTATAACCTAAGGCTATTATTATACTATACGTATTGAAATTGTTTTATTTTTGTATTTCATCCTTTCATAAAAATGACTTAAGATCTGCACAGATTTTTGTTAATATTAGAACAGGAGATATATCTGCTTGCAGTTTTTAGATTTTGGGGGCTATAACAAGATGGATGTCCTTTCAATTTATCATTACTCAATAAGACATAAATGGTTTTGATTTAAATAAGTATAATATGAGTTTACATGAGAACTGGGGTGGAGCTAACAGGACTGGCTGTTAGGGCAACCTACGCATATCACCGTTATTAATATAGTATCTAGGCTAATTGCATCTAAAATAGGTGGACGTACACATGCATTAGTAAAGTCATGGATACCCAGCTTGTCCGTGGCCTTCTGAATATGGCCTTGTCTGCCCTTGTTAACTGTGACGTCCACAGAACATTAACTGTGCCTGTGCACCTCAGGTAGATAAATATAAGCAAGGGAGAAGTCATCATTTACAAGCCCATTGTCGGGTATTAATGGGATGAGAAAGGTATTGTCTGGCGTGTCTGTTATTGTCTAAAGCCTCTGGAGGCTGGTAATTAGCAGCGGTGAGATTTGGAAAACATGGCCGTGAGTCAGCGAAAAGCAGACAAGACCCAACATGAGGTAAAATTCAGTTTATTTCCCCTTTTGAAGGTGCAATCCCGTGTATCTGTCAAAACGTTTTGTAAAGAACTTGACAATCTATAATAATTGTCCTCCTTAAACAAAAGTCAGCATGCTGCTAACAAAAGTGTGGACTTTGTTTGTGTGTTTGGAAATTAGTAACAGTGTTGATCAAAGAGATTTGATCCAAAAGAAACCCCTAAAGTTAAGCACTCTGTTGTCACATGTATTATAATGGACACGGTGGTCCTGCAGATAGTACTGCTAGTCAGTAAGGTGTATTCCAAACACCAAGGGTAAACCAAAAAATAATAAAATTTTATTACTTCTACATAGAGAATTAAAAACACAGATACATTGTTAAAAATCCCTTGTATTTCGTGGCTGATGTGTTCAGGTATTGTCCGTACTATTGACAATTCAATACCATGACATATCTTGACATCCAGGAGTCACAGTGATTGTAGGTATTATTGACTCTATCGTATAGCAGGTAGTATATATATCTCCAGTAACAGGGTGATGTACAGTGGTGTGTTGTAACGGATCTGTATACCCTCTATATAGCTCTGATCCCTATATAGGTTTCCAGGATATGCCTTTAGGGTGTATATATCCAGGTACCCAGTTGTACTGGAGGAGGTATAGATAAGGCTATGTAGCCCACTGTAGATCACCTGGTAATATCTCTCTCTAATGCATAGCCATCAGTAGTGCCCTATGTAGAAGTAATAAAATTTTATTATTTTTTGGTTTACCCTTGGTGTTTGGAATACACCTTACTGACTAGCAGTACTATCTGCAGGACCACCGTGTCCATTATAATACATGTGACAACAGAGTGCTTAACTTTAGGGGTTTCTTTTGGATCAAATCTCTTTGATCAACACTGTTACTACCGTTGCACTATACCCCTTCTAGCACCTGTCACCTACTATATAAACCAACCGATATATAAGGTGACTGCGGTCTCACTCACCTATTCAGTGTTTGGAAATTACACAAGTTTCCTTTGTGTCTTTTTTAAAGTGCAGGAAAAAAGCAATTTTGTAAATAACTTAAAGGCAGCCATCTTACCCAAAATGGAACTGTGCTATTTTCAGTTGCGGGGAGCCCTGATTCCCGAGATAATTGCAGTTTTAGGTTTTGCATGAACCCTGGAGTTCTCAAGTGTAGAGGTGATGGGATTAGCAGAAATTAGCAGGGGCTAGGTATTGACTTGGTGTCAGTGATGGGTTAATAGTAGAGGTACAGTATGTCTGGTAAATGTAATATAGTAAATGTAATGCGCTTATAGTGCCGGCGACGCAACGTCGCCCGAAAACAAATGCATTGCCGCCGCCGCGTATAGTAAGCGCGACGGCGACAAAGCGCGGAGCGCCGTCTCCGTCGCGAAAACTGGTAGCTGGCAAAATTTGATTTTTCAAGGGCTGTTGCCTCATGTGACGGCCCTTAAACCAATCAAAGGCCGGAAACCCGCAACGCCAGCGCCTGGCGAAATATAACTTTCGCCGGTGGCGACGTGTGACGTCACCCATCGTGTCGCCATCGACGGCACTATAAGCGCGGCATAACACATGCATTATAGGAGAAACAGGTACACGAGTGAACCACTTAGGTGCTCAAGAAGTATGTACAGTATACAGTTGCTGAGAAGGTGCCATTCCAAAGTATATATTGTGGGTATATGGCAAAGCTAACCGGATGATGACGGTCTCTAACAGTAACTTGGCTCCCCCGGAGCACTATAATATGAATATTGTGAGACTCACCCTGGTGTAGCTGTTGATGCCGTGCCCGTAGCGGATATCTTGACATGTAGCACCGCCTACCCTCGAACGACTCGTCCGTCGTGAGGGCGGTCTGTGACCGGCGGTGTTGTAGGATGCACCTGATCCAGCAACCCGGCGTGCGACCGGGAACAGCAAGTGAAGGGAAAGCACCTCGTGGAGGAGAGAGACGCGATGCACCGCCGCACGGACAAAGTGAAGGCTGGTCAGGTGACTTCAAAAAAACTTTATTGCTACCAGTGTAGAGCTAGCAAACTTTGACGCGTTTCAGCCGATTGGCCTTTGTCAAAGGCCAATCGGCTGAAACGCGTCAAAGTTTGCTAGCTCTACACTGGTAGCAATAAAGTTTTTTTGAAGTCACCTGACCAGCCTTCACTTTGTCCGTGCGGCGGTGCATCGCATCTCTCTCCTCCACGAGGTGCTTTCCCTAACACATGCATTAGGCTGCGCTTATAGTGCTGCCGATGGCGACGGTGATACGATGGCTGACGTCACCGGCGAAAGTTATCTTTCGCCCGTCGGCCGCATGGCGGGATTCCCGCAATTTGATTTGTTCAAGGGCCGTCACGTGACGCGACGGCCCTTGAAAAATCAAATTTTGCCGGCGGCGGGTTTTCGCAACGTCGCTTGTCGCCATCGCGTGCACTATAAGCGCGCGCGGCGGCAATGCATTTGTTTTCGGGCGAATTTGCGTCGCCGGCACTATAAGCAAGGCCTTAAGAGTGCATCTCATGGTCTCTCACGCTGCCGGGAGAGCCTGAGACACAATCCAATACCCCGATCCTTATGTTATTACCCCGCAACCTTCATTTTTACAACGTTTCTTACATCATTAGCCAGCCCCCTTATGTCCAGTGGTGGATTTCCAATTAGGCTGAGTAATACTATAGCCTAGAGCAGGGGTGTGCAATCTGTGGGGCAAAATTTGCTAGGGGGGGCGCGGCGGTTACAGAGGCCTTGCGCCTTGCCCAAGGCATTTAAAATAAATAAACGTCCCTTACCTGCTGCTAGCCGGGTCTTCGGCATGCGTCGCCATGGCAACGCGTGTGAAATGATGCTGCGGGGTCACGTGACATCACAGACCCGCGGCGTCATTTGACGAAGGGTTCTAACCGAGGGGAGGTGGGGGGCACGAACGCTGCGGCTCCCAGGCAGGGGAGCGCACACCAAAAACTTTGCGCACACCTGGCCTAGAGCAGCAATTTATTTGGGGGAGGCAATTTGTTTGCGGGTATGTGTCTTACCTTTTCCGTAGCAGGCCCTATTCTTTAGCGTCACATCATCATGACAATGCAGCGTCACATTCCGCGTGATGTCCATTGCCACGACAACACGGCATTATGTGACATTGTGACGTTGCTTTGTCGTGCTGTCATACGCTGAGGAGGGCCGTCCCCTATGCAGCAGAAAGCGAAATCCGCCAATGCTTATGTCATTACCTTCCACCCTTGTGGAACTACCCCACCTACATACATAATTAACCCGCCCCTGAGGTAACAGACCTCCTCAGTAGTCTCCCCTGACAGACACTCCCCTCTCATTGCAGACATGGATCCCCTGCTCTGGAGGTGAGGAGGGATCTCGGGCCTGTCTGAGGCCCAATCTCATGCTCTGGAGTGGGGGACCCTTCACAGCACTGTTTAGCTTGTATGTGCTCACACCTTCTTTGAGATGTAGGACAGGAAGTGTATGATATATGTAGGTTACCATAAGGTGTGATAAAACGAAGGGTCTTAATTCTAGCCGTTGTCTTTTGAGTCCAGAAGTTGGATGTATTTTAGTTTCCGTGCCCTTCTTACCTGTACTGTATGTGCTTAAATTGCCCTCACTGATATGCCAAAGTGCTCTTTTTAGTGTTGGTGTCTAATATGGTGAAGTTGTGCTGATTCATCCTGTTTGGTCGCCCAGCATAGTTTATGCATCTCTTACTTTTTTTAAGGAGCAATTCATGCAATATGCTATGTGTGTTTTTTTTTTCTTCAATAAATCAGTTCTGTAGTATTAGATAATACATAGTACATTTTTTGTTTAAATTTAACTCTTAATGCCATTTTAATTAGTTTTAATATACAAAGCATCCTTCGATTGCTATAGAAGGCTTTAGCTCCCCAGAAGTGCAAGATCTTTGTAACACTTTCCTGCGAGTGGTTATTTGTTGCCAATGTTCCCAGCAGTTTGAGCTGCAAACTGTAAGAATAGATAATGTTACCTTGGTAATATAAGAATACTTTGTAGCTGTTGAGTTACACTGACTGAAGGATTGATTGAAACGGGAAGGCGGCCATTTAGTGAATCCTGGCATGGATATTTGCTGATCGATCACGGGAGAACGAATCGGCAGCTTAGGTAATTAGTTTTCAATAAAGGTAATCAAAGGCTGCATATATTAAAACAAACTATTATTATTTTTAACATGCCGCTTGCGCTGCCTCTTTAAGACATGTGATATTTTTGGATTTACCGGTACATAGTCCTTGCATATAGACCATATTGTTGATCTAAAATTCCCTAAAGAAACCTAAGTGGTCCTGAAAGCTTGCACTCTTTTTAACTACTAGTTGGTCATTAAGGGGATCATTCCTACCTTACTTTTGTACTGTCTACTCTACGTGATCCCATCCTCTGCCTGGTCTTATTGTTCTGAGCAGTGGGGATGGGGATCTCTCTGCATTCCTGTTTGCATATTATGCAGTTTGTTTGGTTGCAGGGCTGTTTTTATCTCTGTACTTTATAACGTGTTCTCTTGGTTTGTCTTTGGCTCCTTCCCTTTCTCTGCCTATGTGTGGCACAGTTTCCTGGCTCTATAAGGGTGTCAGCTGAGGTGTCCCTTCAGTATGTGTTAGAGCAAATCCTGTGGTAGCTGAGGGTTTTGCCGAAAATTACAGATGGGTTGTTGTGGCTGGGATGGAAGCTGGTTTAATGTCAATAGCTGTGGCGGTCTGTGGGTTTTCTGTAGATGGTTGTTTCCATGTAACCATCTTATTTATGGTGACTGCAGAAATGAACCGTTAACCCACTGCTGGAATTTTCCATGGGCAGCTTTATAGAAGGGTGGAAGCTTTTCAAGTCCATGTGAAACCCTCTTCAGTGAACATTCACGTTTTACCCAGATGACAATTCTGTAACTATCTACGTATCGGAGGTTGCTCTTTGAGAAAGTCTTCTTTTAGACCAGCCATGAAGAGGTTGGCTTACTGTGCGTACCGTGCTGACGTGTGTGCCCAAAAGAGAAACTGTGAGTGAGAATTATTCTAAAAGTATAGTGACTGTCAGAGGTGTTCTGTGTGACAACTAAGTCTCTGGCAGGCAGCAATACTAAAACAAGGGGCGGACACCACAAGCGTAATCACTTAAAGCCGCGAAACTCCATGCACTACGTATTTTTTTCTTTAAGTTATAGGATTGAAGCAGGGGGTCTCCGGAGCTAAACCTCCATAGTGGTGCCGGTATCTCTGTGGAGTTTAAATATCCAGGTCACGGGGCCAATAGGAAGCCGCGAGGGATGATGTCACGGCGTCCTATTGGCCCGCGTGACGTGAGAAATTTAAACACCGCCATTTCGTTAGGCACATGCAGTAGATCCCTGGCTGCATAGATACCGGCTAGACAGGTAAGTATCTCTGCAAGCAGGGGGTCCCCGGAGCTGGAATAAATAAATACTATAACAAAAAGAAAGAAAGAGAAAAAAGATGTAGGTCAAGGTGTTGTGCTGCGTTAAATACGTTGCTGCATTATCAGCCCTAGGAGGCGCTGCACCTTTAAATGTACAATTTGTACAGAACATTGAAAAAACGTCTCTTTAAGAACATTCCCTCATTTACAGTGAGCCTCCGTCTCCTCCTCATACTGTACCTCTCGTTGTGAGAGGTAATCACACTGATGTGTTTGTTACAAGTAAATACTCTATATACTCAGTGTAGTTCATTCATTGGAAGGACGATCTCGTCTTTTTTTTTTAAGCATCAGTGATCTCACAGACTTCACTGGAGTCTTGAAGTCCGCAGATGTCCCCAAATAAAACATTTTTTGGCTCAACCTCAAATATCACTCATTTGTACAAACTGACAAGTGAGCCTTGCACCTACGCACGATATTGCCTTGGAAGGTGATTTTTTCAGTGCGTAATTTATCAGGGTTGCGAAAACTGGGGGGCGTGAGATTTTTTTTGGGGAGGGGAGGGCGGTGGTTACAGAGGCCCCGCGTTTTCCCAAAGGCATTTTAACTAAATGCCGGGGGACCGCGCAAGGCCTCTGTAACTTGACTTACCTTTGTGTCGGGCGACGTGTCGCCATGGCAACCCGGCATTAAATGACACCACGGATTCACGTGACATTGCGTTGCCATGGCAACGTGGCGTCACATGACCCCACGGTGTTATTTGACGTCGGACATGAGTAAGGGGAGGGGGCGCGAGTAGGGTGGAGAGCAGGCAGGTGGGTGCGGGGGGAATAGTGTGCGCACCCCTGTTCTATATGACTGTCACCATGAGCAGTACTGTCTCTACATTTTCCCACTCGCCACGTGATTGCTCAGATGCTGCATGGGAGATGCGCTTTCTGTTGCCATGACAGCCCTTCACACTGAAGGAGTATTCCAAATCCTCCGCTCTCCTGCTGTTTATTTCTCGCTCCGTGATGAGCAGTGTTACCAAAAATAGACGTTTGTGTTGCATTTTCCGTATGTGTTTATGAAGCGGCGCTTCTGCTGTGCCAGGATGCTCGGGAGAGACTGTATGCTGACCATCGTCATTGTCAATTACGAGGGTAGGTGACGCTCTTTCTCTTGGCTAATGAATATGTCTGTGATTTTCATGCAGGAGGTCTGGACTGCTGGCCAAAAATGTGCAAATAAGGAGGCAAGATACTGTACTGTACCTGCAAGAGCCAGATCTTAAAGCAAACACGCGGAAATAGGAAGTAAGAGTTGCCGTTTTTAAGCTTCGAGTAAGAAGCCATGGAGAGAGCTCGAAAAAGACTGGGGCCAAAATGGTTGTAGTGTAACAAGGCTGAGATGTGTGCGTCCGAGAAACCTGCCCCTCGTTACAGAACGAAGTATATAAATAAATGGGCAGAGAAAAAAATATATGTATCTCTGTATTGAAACTACATATATAATTCTAAATCCTTACACAAACACTACAGATGTATCGGACGTTACTGCACACGCTAATACGTGGCAACGGGTGGAAATCACAAGCTTAGTTGTCAAAATCACACAATTTAGTGCGGGGCCGCTCCAATCGATTGCATTGCAAACCGCACACTGAAACCAAAGCAAATCACCCGATAACGCGCTCAAACTCGCCACAGTGCGGGTGCAATAACGTCTCCTATATTACTAAGTAACCCTGCTTCTCTGTTTGTTTCTCACTCATTAACGCTTTGGTTGCCAGAGGGTCCGACGGCACCAGAGTGCCGCGGTCCTTCCGCCAAATCACGGTCACGTAACCGCTCCTCAGAGTGATCACATAAACAGGGCGTCCCTTTACCCGGAAGTAGAAGAGGATGAGTCCTCCTCTTCCAACTCCCTACAGAGCAGATCGCGACGTGATCTCCCCTAGAAAACGAGCCGTCTGTGGCACGACGAACAGGTCCAGCGCAACCCGGGGTGCAGCACATGCATTTGCCCAGGACGGCAGCTCCTGGGGGGCATCAGAAGTAAATGCCAGTGGTTGCTCCCTGGTGATCTATGGAGTGTACAGCTGGAGCATGCCGCTGAGGGCACCTGGGGAATGGTGGAGGGCTCAGAATTGTGGCCCGCCAGCCCATGTGCTTTGTGGTGTTTCCCCATCTGTCCTTCGGTGCGCGGCCCTCTCGCTCCACCCCTTGGTTTTGGTGACCAGGAGGGGGAGGGGTGGCACGAGGCGGCAGGACATGTGGCGTCGGCCCTGGTGGTGAAGCCACTATGTCACGGGACACCTGGAAGGCCAGACACCATGACATAGTGGCTAACGCTTGGGGCACCCAAAGGGTTAGCTGATATCATTTGAATCCCAACTGTCACTGTCCGCATTCCGAGCTTCTCATTAATATTCGTGATGTCATGCGGTACATTTCACCACCCGTAACCTGGTCATGGTCATGTATAAAAGTCCCAGTCAATATGGCTGCACCGCTGCCTGGGGGAAAGCAGGGACAAGTGTCCAGGGCCTGGCGCCCCATTTCCAGGGTGCGCGAAGTGAAGGGTTACAGCTAAATTATCTCCTGTATCTCTCGACCAAGGGTACTTGTCTGGCAGGTAAACCCTACAAATATAACCACTAGGGTCACCATTAAAAAAAAACCGTGTCATCATAAGGTCGCAGCTTTCTTTTGGTGTTCCTTGAATACATATTTGTGAATTTGTACGAGAAATCACAAAATAAAACAAAGTTAATTTTAACGGCAACCAGGAAGTGGTGGGGGGTGGGGGGAGGGCAGTGTTCCTAAAAGAAATACAAAATTGCTGCTTTCAAAATGATATTTTCCTGAGGGAAAAAAAGGTAAGGTTTGAGGTTTATGGCCACTAGTCAATAAAATGAGAAGCTGGGTATCACACGGTTAATGACGCATGGACTTCCATTCAAGGGAAGGAAAATGACTGCGCCGTTACCTGGCAATTACTTCGCTTGCCACCATATTGAGTCGGGGGATTTAAGAGACACTTATTATTATAATTATATCACTATTATTATGATTAGCACTGGCGGTCAAAAACTGCTTATACTAACAGAATATTTACAAGAAGAAAAATCAGTCAGACAGCCAGCGGGGTGATGAAATCCTCGGTGCACTGAGGTTAACTCTTGGAGATGTGTTACTGGTGAAATGAAGGTTGATGAACCAGCAGGCATTTAACCCTGTCACTGCTGGAGGCATCGTCTTCTCATTGCTGCTTCAAGCAGTGATATTGCCCCTCTATTGAAACCTCAGTATTTTTTTATAGGTTTTTTTTATTGGGTTTACAAGCATTAAATAACAACATTACTATACAGAAAAAAAACCCCAATAAGAAACACAGAAAAACATGCTTAACAACATATTAACACAGATAATAATAAAAACAAACAGATAATAGAATTTTCAAAGATTAATATCAAAGCTATCACCACACAGCCTCTAACAGAATCTGGCATAGGATTCCCCATTCACTACAGTATCTCCCCCATCAACAATACACTATCATATTTCCTCAGGGGCGAAATAATCTGTGTCCCATCGCAATCAGTCCGAGGAGACCCCAGGAGGTGTGCTCAAATGTCTGCATGATTGAATCCCTATCTTGTTGTGACATAGTATCAATAAACTTTTCCCATTTTTTTAAAACATTTCTCGGTTCTTAATTCTTTATTTGTCCCAGCTTCTAATTTGTCCATCATCATCAATTTATTCAGATAAATCGATTAAAATATCTAAAGTGGGGGGTTCAGGCTTTGTCCATTTCACCATCACTGTTTTCCAAGACAATCTCTGCTACCCGTGGGACAGTGTTCCTTACGAAACCTCCGTATTAAAGGAGCAATCCAAGCAGGTGGCATTTTATTTCTTCTTTCATTTTTTTTAACAAATGTTTGAAGCAGTGGATCTCCGAAGCTGAACCCCATTCATTTCAGCTCCGGGGAGCCTCTGCTTCACGATACTTGCCCACGAAGGGGGTGCCGGTATCTCCTGCAAGTTTAAACCTCCCGCGTTGCGTGGGCCAATAGGAAGCCCCACCGGATAACGTCACAGCTTCCTATTGGCCCGCAGGGAGCTGGAGCTTTGAAAAGCAGCCATAATGTGATCCCTGCAAGCTGAGTAAAGTGGCTACTGGCACCCCATATGAAGGTAAGTATATCCGGAACCAGGTGGTCCCCAGAGTTGAAATTAACAGGGTTCAGCTCCGGACACCCCCTGCTTCAATCCTATGTTAAAAAAAAAAAAAAAGAAGTCGTCCGCTTGGATTGCCTTTTTAAGGCTAAGGCCTCGCAGCCTCAGACCACGCGCCCGCACTGCAGACAAGCGGCGCGTGGAGAGACACTTGACCGCTACATGCGGTCTGTAGGGAGCGGTGGCCGGGGGGCGTGGTTTCAGCGGAGAGGTGCAGCGGGGGTCTCCCGGCCTGCAGGAGGGACCCCCCCACATGCCCTCTGCTGCTCTCCGTGCTACTCCCCCCCTCCACATGCCCTCTGCTGCTCCCGTCAGATACCACCACCCCCCCCTCCCCTCCAGCGGATGGCTACAGCGGGGGTCGGTCTCCCGGGCTGCAGATGGGAGCTGCTGCCGGCTGTATGCTAGAAGGTAAGCACCCTCCCTCCCCCCACACAAATGCTCTCCTCTCCGTGCTGATCCCTCCCCACACACACACACACACCACCCCCCTTACCTTGTGGAGGAAGCTGTCTGACAGCTCCTGCTTCCGCCCCCGCCGCTGATAGGCTCATCAGCCCACCACGTGACTCGTCACCGCTCGGGATCGCAACTTTCTTGCATCCCCTGACGGCTGACGCGTCACAGCGCGTTGTGAGCCGTGCAGCGAGGGGGGACTGGGACCGGCTCGGAAGGATACCCCTGCAGTTGAGGAACGCGCACGCGGCCGCGTGCTGCCGGAAGCAGGGGGACCAAAGCCTAACTGTTCACACCAGCGGTAGCCAACTCCAGTCCTCAAGAGCCACAAACAGGTCAGGTTTTCAGGAGCTCCTAGTTTTGTAGTCTCTTGTGCAGGGCCACCAACAGAAATCATGGGGCCGGGACAAATGAAAGGAGCAGCCCCCCCCGAACCCATAGCGAACCTACCACGAAAAAATATCTTTTAGAGCGCAACTTTTACTTAACTGTTTTCTTATTGTGATACAGAGAAAAACATTTCGATGCAACCTGTTTATTTTTATATTTTCAACAAAAGACATGTGACTGCCTGTCTGGGTGGGTGGGTGGGTGAGTGGGTGGATTACTGGGTGGGTGAATGACAGTGACTGGGTGGGTGAATTACAGTGACTGGGTGGGTGAATGACAGTGACTGGGTGGGTGAATTACAGTGACTGGGTGGGTGAATGACAGTGACTGGGTGGGTGAATGACAGTGGGTGAATGACAGTGGGTGGGAATAACAGTTGAATGACAATGGGTGGGTGGGTGAATGACAGTGGGTGGGTGGGTGAATGACAGTTGGGTGAATGACAGTGGGTGGGTGGGTGGGTGGGTGGGTGAATGACAGTGGGTGGGTGATTGGGTGAATGACAGTGGGTGGGTGAATGACAGTGGGTGGGTGAATGACAGTGGGTGGGTTAATGACAGTTGGGTGAAGGACAGTTGAATGACAGTGGGTGGGTGGGTGTTTGAATGAATGACGGTGGGTGGGTGAATGAATGACAGTGGGTGGGTGAATGAATGAGTGGGTGGGTGAATGAATGACAGTGGGTGGGTGAATGAATAACAGTGGGTGGGTGAATGAATGACAGTGGGTGGGTGAATGAATGACAGTAGGTGGGTGGGTGGTTGGGTGAATGAATGACAGTAGGTGGGTGGGTGGGTGGGTGAATGAATGACGGTGGGTGGGTGAATGAATGATGGTGGGTGGGTGGGTGAATGAATGATGGTGGGTGGGTGAATGAATGACAGTGGGTGGGTGGGTGAATGAATGATGGTGGGTGGGTGAATGAATGACGGTGGGTGGGTGAATGAATGACGGTGGGTGGGTGAATGAATGACAGTGGGTGGGTGAATGAATGAGTGGGTGGGTGAATGAATGACAGTGGGTGGGTGAATGAATGACAGTGGGTGGGTGAATGAATGACAGTGGGTGGGTGAATGAATGCCAGTAGGTGGGTGGGTGGGAGATTGAATGACGGTTTGGGAGAATGAATGATGGTGGGTGGGTGGGTGGGTGAATGAATGATGGTTGAATGACAGTGGGTGGGTGGGTGAATGAATGATGGTGGGTGGGTGGGTGAATGAATGACGGTGGGTGGGTGGGTGGGTGAATGAATGATGGTGGATGGGTGTATGAATGACAGTGGGTGGGTGGGTGAATGAATGACCGTTGAATGACGGTGGGTGGGTGAATGACGGTGGGTGACTGACGATGGGTGGGTGAATGACGGTGTGTGGGTGGATGACAGTGACTGGGTGTCTGGGTGACAGTGACTGGGTGGGAGACAGTGACTGGATGGGAGACAGTGACTGGATGGGAGACAGTGACTGGATGGGAGACAGTGACCGGGTGGGTGGGAGACAGTGACTGGGTGGGTGGGAGACAGTGACTGGGTGGGTGGGAGACAGTGACTGGGTGGGAGACATTGACTGTGTGGGTGGGAGACAGTGACTGTGTGGGTGGGAGACAGTGACTGGGTGGGAGACAGTGACTGGGTGGCAGACAGTGACTGGGTGGGTGGGAGACAGTGACTGGGTGGGTGGGAGACAGTGACTGGGTGGGTGGGAGACAGTGACTGGGTGGGAGACAGTGACTGGGTGGGAGACAGTGACTGAGTGGGTGGGAGACAGTGACTGGGTGGGTGGGAGACAGTGACTGGGTGGGAGACAGTTACTGGGTGGGAGACAGTGACTGGGTGGAAGACAGTGACTGGGTGGGAGACAGTGACTGGGTGGGAGACAGTGACTGGGTGGGAGACAGTGACTGGGTGGGTGGGAGACAGTGACTGGTTGGGTGGGAGACAGTGACTGGGTGGGTGGGAGACAGAGACTGGTTGGGTGGGAGACAGTGACTGGTTGGGTGGGAGACAGTGACTGGTTGGGTGGGAGACAGTGACTGGTTGGGTGGGAGACAGTGACTGCGTGGGTGGGAGACAGAGACTGGTTGGGTGGGAGACAGTGACTGGTTGGGTGGGAGACAGTGACTGGTTGGGTGGGAGACAGTGACTGGTTGGGTGGGAGACAGTGACTGGTTGGGTGGGAGACAGTGACTGGGTGGGAGACAGTGACTAGGTGGGAGACAGTGACTGGGTGGGAGACAGTGACTGGGTGGGTGGGAGACAGTGACTGGGTGGGAGACAGTGACTGGGTGGGTGGGAGACAGTGACTGGGTGGGAGACAGTGATTGGGTGGGTGGGAGACAGTGACTGGGTGGGTGGGAGACAGTGACTGCGTGGGTGGGAGACGGTGACTGGGTGGGAAACAGTGACTGGGTGGGTGGGAGACAGTGACTGGGTGGGAGACAGTGACTGGGTGGAAGACAGTGACTGGGTGGGTGGGAGACAGTGACTGGGTGGGAGACAGTGACTGGGTGGAAGACAGTGACTGGGTGGGTGGGAGACAGTGACTGGTTGGGTGGGAGACAGTGACTGGGTGGAAGACAGTGACTGGGTAGGTGGGAGACAGTGACTGGTTGGGTGGGAGACAGTGACTGGGTGGGAGACAGTGACTGGGTGGGAGACAGTGGCTGGGTGGGAGACAGTGACTGGGTGGGAGACAGTGACTGGGTGGGTGGGAGACAGTGACTGTGTGGGTGGGAGAGAGTGACTGGGTGGGTGACAGTGACTGACTGGGTGGGTGACAGTGACTGGGTGGGTGACAGTCAGTGACTGGGTAGGTGACAGTCAGTGACTGGGTGGGTGACACTGATAGTGGGTGACAGTGACAGTGGGTAACAGTGACTGGGTGGGGTGACTTACCTTGACCGGGTGGGTGCAACTTGCCGCCGGAAGCTTCCCCCTCCTGCCCCCGATATCCCCGCGGCAGCTGCCTGGGACGGGAGGTGGGCTTGGGGGAGGGGGCGCGGGAGGTGGGCTCGGGGGGCGCGTGGGAAGCTGGCCGCGGGGGGGGGGGGAAGCAGGCCGCAGAAGAGGAGCAGGTACTTCCCCCTCCGTCCCACGTTGGGAGCAGGGGGGGAGCGGGCCGCAGAAAAGGAGCAGGTACTTCCCCCTCTGTCCCACGTTGGGGGGAGGGAGCGGGCCCTGCTTGCCCTGCGCATGCGCGTTGGGACGACGACTCCAGTGCCCTTTGTCCCCCCCCCTGTTGGCGGCCTTGCTCTTGTGTTAGTTTTCTTTTGCGTTTGTGACATCCCGTTGTATAGTTTATACAGCTGTGCACCACCATTTTTGGCTTTTTGCTCTATTTTTGTCCGTCTTTCACATCGCTGGAAGCACGCTCAAGGAGTTCAGATTAGCAGGTTCTTGTGAGTACTGAAATCTCCTTTTAATTACTAAGGACACAGAGTTAAGACAAATCACACCCCCATTATACAGGGTTCAAACAGTGTTCTAAAGAACAGTGAATTCGGGGGTTACCGACGGGTGGTCTGGAGTCGCAGACTCCCCGGGGTCTAAAGACACCCATCCTCCCCCATAGACAATGAGCGCTCAAGCTTTGAGCACACGTGAATATATCCAGATCCTGGGGTTATACATTTAATGAACATTATACTCCGACCCATAGCCACATATGAATCTACTCCGTACAGATTTCAACATATTCTTGAATGCTGTCTTTATTGATTTACAAGCGACATTGAATTTTGTATACCCTACAACAACTCTGAAGCACTCATACTGGACGGTTTGGTTTCTTCTTGCATTTTCACATTGAGTGTTTTTTCATTGTTGGCCACACTCACTGATAGGGTTGCCAGGTGTCCGGTATTGAACTGGACTGTCCTGTATTTGGATACTCTGTCCAGTAAAAAATGAGAGTTACTGTAATACTGGACATGTATGTGTCTGGTATTTTCCTCACCGGACATAGTGACCTGACCACCTTTCACCATTGAGTCCAGTATTTTTGGAGAAGCCACCTGGCAACCCTACTCACTGACCCTCTAATGGTGTCGGACTGGGTCGCACCATTACAGCAACATCTACCTAGCATCGTGTAACATGGATGTGTTGTAGATAGTTATCAGTGTACTTGTAGTCTTATCTGGTAGATATCAAGGAGTCACTTGTAATGATACAATCTATTTTGTAAACTGTTGGTATCATCTTTCGCATTATGATTATTTTGGGGAGGTAATTGCTATCGTGATTGAAAGGGGCCATCTAGGTTTTACAAAATAAATGTTATGTTTTTGTTCTCTCATCCCACTCCTGAGAGTGTACGGTATTTGAAAGGTTGGCTTTTCCTTCGGAGCACATTTGTTCATTATTAGCACATATCTGGCTATTGACATCTTCGGAGCTCTGCCCACTTCATCAGCCAATGAACAATAGAGCAGCTTGCTGGTCATCTTTTACCAAACAGGCTAATATCCACACTCCAATATAATGAATGATTCAGAATGAATGTTTAGTCCTTTCATCATGACTCTGGTTGGACACCAATGTTAAATGTCTGCTGTATATTAAGAAGTCATTCTAACTTTATCGACCTTTGTGTTTGGCATTTCTTTAGCACTCAACACGGTCTTCATGGTGACAGCTGATAAAGTCAAAACGTGGTGAAGCCTTAAAGGCTTTGTGTCTATAACAGTAAGCTGCTCTGGTAGCATGCAGGAGTTATTTCTGTATTGCAACATGTGATCTGTTTATAGGTCTATGACTGATTACTTGCACAGACAAATAACTACGGCCGATAGAAACTACTGAGACTCATAGCCAGTATGATATTGACACATGGATGCAAACTATCAAAGGCATTCAAAACACATTCTTTAAATACAGATATACACCGGCTGAAACTACATATGTTAAGGATAGAGTATGGAGTGCCAAAGAGCAAATAAATTAAATTTTTATGTGAGGGAACAATGAAAAACATAATAAACCAGCACTTATAAATCAGCAATAGCAGGAGCCTAAAAATGGCTTATGTTCCCTTTGTCTCCATTAAAGGGGCAACCCCTCCTAGAACCAAATGCACTAATTCCAGTCACATGTTTAATTGGTCTCCTCTGGTTAATTCGTGCATTAGCCTTGGCAGGGGTTTGATTTCCTCTGTGATGCCCTCTTTTGTGTGATGTCACTGTGTGTTCACCGAATGCTTACCCCTCCCCCGGGCGTTCCCACAACTGTATTGGTTCTCTGAAAAAGCCAGGGTGGGATACGGGTAAAGAAAACACTTGATTGACAACCCCTTCCCCATTCGGAGGCTCCATTAGAAATTCAACTGCCCGACTATGTGCGAGTGCACCTTTAAGTGGTTACAGCCATGAATCGACTGTTTTGTGAAAATCTTTCCGCACTATAGTTTAACCACCTGGCTTCATGCCTTCGAATAAACTCACAGAGCACAGGTTTTAGATAAGGTTAATATGAAATGGATGCGAGTTCCCCTTAAAATGGACAATTCAACAAGGGATACAAATGGCTAATGTATTTTACCTCCGTTAAGAATACTGTGTCAGTTACAGCTCTCCAAACCCTCTGTTCCAGGGTAGCAGTGCCCTACAATTGTACTGAGGAAGCATCATGATGGGGCTGGTAGAATTAAGTATCAGGAATGGGGGAAGAGATTGGTCTGGGGAAGCACTGCTTACGGTGTGTAAAGTGAAAGTGAAGTTTGATTTGCCTGGGGATGAAACCATGTTAAATTGTTCTGGTGACAAAGGTGGTTCTAATACTGCATGTTATCAAGTTACCGCTATTACTTAGAGTCCATGTGCTGGAAGCAGACTGGGTTGAAACAGGAGCTGTTGTCACGTGGGCTTGATCCATTTTAGGATGGAAAACAAAATGGCCACCAACATGAAGTTGCACTATGGGCGACCAGTGATGTTGGTCCTATTGATTAGCTTGCAGGAACTAAACTACCCATTGGCCATCCTGAAAAACAACTTGACAAACTCTGCAAACTTTGTTTTAGAGAGATTTGTAAGGGAAAGGCAAAAGATCTCTTCATTGTCTATGGACTTGCATTGGGTGGAGGGAATTGTTTGCCGTCACCTGCCTGACTTGATGACAATGTTGAGAAATGCCAATAGATTGAATTTGCTTTCCATACTGGCTCCTATGCATGTAGCAGGAAATGAATAAAAGGAGCCCTGTGCAGTGACCACAAGTGTGAGTCGTAAAAAGTTCAAGATGGTCCTACTTAATTAGTTTTATTCAATATTTTTGCATTTTTATTAGGATTTTGCCAAGTGATTTTTAAATTATCAGCATACTTTGCTTATATACCTCTCTCCTACTGCACTCACACTGCTGACAATCCAATTAATGTGAAGAGAAAGTCTCCCTGAAGGAAATTTATAGTGTGCAACTAAAACATTACACTTCTCAAAAACACATACTTAGTGGTCTACTGGACAGATCTACCACAGATCAATCTGTGTGCATTTTTCATTTTTCTCCTCCGTTTCTGTTCTAGGGCTCCATGTTAAAATGGATATGAAGCAAAAGGAGACACTGTGTGTGCTCATTTACATGTCATTTCCCAGAATCCCTAGCTGCTGTGGAAGCACTGCATGCTAAGACATCATAGTGAAAAGCAGGGTTGCAGACCTGTCTGAGACATGTGAATGTGCTCACAAGTGGTATTTTTATTCGCTGTCATATTTATAAGATTATTCTTAGCTCAGTGTCTACCTTATTATCCCTTACTGTACCTTCGGCACAGATTGATTTTAAATAAATTGGGTATTTAATTAGAAATCATCTTTAGATGTAACCTACATTGAAGCCCTCGAGCCATCCGGTATCATTACAGCTGCGAATAGGCTTATTGGAGGCAGCAGGAACATTTACAGAGGGCAAGACTAAAGGCTGGCTTAGATTGCACAGACCCGTGTGTAATTTTTCCATTCAGTGTTTTTCCCCCCCACTCTTCTCTTATAAACACGTTCATTTTGTGCTTGCTCTATTGCTTCTTACTATATCTCGGGAGTATAATGCTCTCCGTTTCACAAACATGTCTGCCATTCAGTAAAAAAAAAAGAATCGTGGCTTAGAGAATGTTCCGTTTCAGCTGATGTCAAGTAGTAGAATAATCATGGCTCTGTGGTACCTGTTTGATGACATCAGATCCGAAAACAATACAACCAAAATTCCCACCACCCCAATGTTGGTATATCAACAATAACAGACAGACAGTCTGTGTAAAAACAGAAAATAACAAAACTTTAA
Source organism: Ascaphus truei (assembly GCF_040206685.1). Classification (NCBI taxonomy): domain Eukaryota; kingdom Metazoa; phylum Chordata; class Amphibia; order Anura; family Ascaphidae; genus Ascaphus; species Ascaphus truei. The sequence goes on from NC_134483.1 coordinate 475,368,468, forward strand.
TGCTGACAGATAGTCACGCCGAAACAAGTGTAAGTATGTACAGGTGAGTTAAAAAGGAATAAAAATGATCCCCTGAGGGGAGGTGTATCAGGTGGAAAGTTAGTAGTGAAATCAATCGGCTTAGTAGCTGTATTGTAATAATCTTAGCCTCACTACAAATCTTTCCATATATATAAGGTGGTGCGGTAATTAGTAATATAACCCTGCTAAGGTATATACCCTACAAACTGAATACACGTGGTATATCGTAAGCTGCAGCCGCAGCAGAGGTAAGTATAATAAAGAGTGTGGTGTGTAACAACATACACGCTGTATGTGCAGGCAATAGATAGTGGTGCAGTGATAAGCACCTATACGCCTAAGAATGCCTCTGTCAGATAATGCCCCAACACTCAACCCCAACACTGATAATATCAGAAGGCTGCAGCTGCAACACCACAATGTCAGCAGTGTCTGGTATACGACCGTATCTCCAAGCAGAGTGAGGAAATCTCCCACCAACACTGTCCTGAACACCGTCCCGCTCGCAGGCGCCACAACCGTGACGTCACTGCACCCCAGGTGCACTCTTTATTATACTTACCTCTGCTGCGGCTGTACATACTTGTATTGTACTGTATGTCTTTATTTATATAGCGCCATAAATGTACATAGCGCTTCACAGTAGTAATACATATCATATAAATAACAAATAATATAAATAACAGATCATGGGAATAAGTGCTTCAGACATACTGTAAAAGTAACATTAAGGAAGAGGAGTCCCTGCTCCGAGGAGCTTACCATCTTACACTTGTTTCGGCGTGACTATCTGTCAACATTAAAGTTTTGTTATTTTCTGTTTTTATTGTCTGTTATTGTTGATATACCCTCATTGGGGTAGTGGGAATATTGGTTGAAATTAATGGATATGCATCCTTGTTAATTATATTTGTGCATCCTGAGTGCGTGCCAATAGGGACCTGGGTGATTCTGTTCGCCATTTGTGTTTTTGCTTTATCTCCTCCCTACGCACCTGGAGCCTTATACTTGATTGTTTGTTTTTTGGTACTGAGCGATAACTGTATTTTTGTGTGTCCGAAAACAATACAGCCTATGTATTTTACTGAGTAATTACTCTGACACGTTACAAAATCACCTTGAGCCACGGTACTGCGTGACATTGTTTCCCCAGATAACACAACACATCCAAGTATCACTCAGAATCTCAGCGTTTCCATAGGATTCACTAGCAGAGCTGGCAGAGAATATTGTAATATATCCCAACATATCACAGTAAAGAGAATAATGAAGTCTGCTACATCTGTATATCACTAGTCGGAGGATAACACTATACATGGAGCTGTCTTCTTTCCATTTTTTTGTGCTTGACAAGTGACCTGTCACGGGTTTAATATGGTGTCTGCCTCCTGAGTATTTTGGTTTGAAGTCAGATATTTATCAATTGGTAGTTTCAGACTCAGACGGCTTTTCAGATAGCGGAGTCTGTCTGTTTACAATTCTGAGCGTTGTGTGTACATCTACCCCGTTGTGCATATTGGATCCCATTTGCTTGATGTAGTAATTAGTTCAGCCTAACAAGGGAACATCAACAGGTGGATTAAATGCACCTACCGTATATATTCCCAGATAACATTTTGTTCTGAGGGATATTTTAGATAGTAAAAAGAATTCCTACTCTGCTATATTTTCTTTACAATGAATGATTGCTGAATAAAAACAACAGACAGTGGATCTGAAGCAGCAGTGCCACGTTCAAGGAGATAGCCGAAAAGGAGACTATCGAAATGTAGCCAAAGGTGTCTCAGGTCCGTACCTTAGGTCCGGGGTGAGCAAACTTTTTATGTTGAGCCCCCCTTTTCATCTGTGATATTAGTCGGGCTCCCCTGCCGCCTGCCTGATGTAACCAAATCACATGAAGGAAACAACTTTATTAATCGGTATGCATTATGCATGTGCATACAAATACTCAAAATACTTGCATATTTCAACAGTTTTAAAACCGCAAAACGTGACACGTTTTATATGGTTTTTTTTAAATAAATAAGTGTAGTAGTATAATAAGATATTACTGACAGCAATTTTTTTCAATTATTATTTCAACTAGTAATGCATACTCTCTCTCCCCCTCATCTCCTCTCCCACACCACATCCTCTCCCTCACCCCCTCGTCTTTTCTCACCCCTTTCCTCCACTTATACCTTTCCTCCTCTCTCATCCCCTCTCGTCCTCTCTCATCCCCTCTCGTCCCCTCTCCTCCCCTCTCCTCCCCTCTCCTCCTCTCTCATCCCCTATCCTCCCCTCTTCTCCTCTCTCATCCCCTCTCCTCCTCTCTCATCCCCTCTCCTCTTCTCTCATCCCCTCTCCTCTTCTCTCATTCTCTCTCTTCCTCTCTCATTTCCTCTCTTCCTCTCTCATCCCTCTCCTCTCAGCCCCTATCCTCTCACACACTCACCTCCTTAACAATGCCTACCTGGCTTCGGTGGAGGAGGACCACGGGAGAGGAACGGGGCATTGGCAGAAGAGGGCAGCAGGAGAAGAGGACGGAGGACCGCTAGAGCAGAGCAAGGCGACAGAGGAGTTGGACGGCTGCAGAGGAGGAGGGTGGCCTGGGAGGAGCACTTGGTGAAGTCAGTGAAGACTTCGAGGTCGGACCGCTGGGGCCCGCTCCTCCCCAGCTGTACTGTTTTGCTTCCATCGTCCAACGCCTCTGTCCCCTGCTCTGTGCTGGCGGTCCTCCATCCTCTTCTTCCACCACCATCCTCCTCGCCACACGCTGCTCCACTCCCATCATCCCCTCTCCCAGCACCCCCCTTAAAAAATATTGTGCCCCCCAGTTTGCGCACCCCTGCGCTTAGGTAAGGCTCCGCCTAGGGGCGGCATGTCTCAGAGGGTGGCACCACTGATCTCCTTTTTTTAAATATATATGTAGGATTGAAGCAAGGGATCTCCAGAGCTGAACCGCATTAATTTAGGCTCCTAGGACCGCTTACTTAGGGAGTGCCGGTATCTCCTGCTCAGGTGTTAAGCCCCCGGTCATATGGGCCAAAAGGACGTCACGGCTTCCTATTGGCCCGTGTGATGGGACAGCTAAAAACTGAGCAGAGACACCGGCACCCCCTAAGGAGGTGTGTATCTCAGGAAGCAAGGAGTCACAGGAGCCGAAACTAATGTGATTCAGGTCCGGAGACCCCCTGCTTAGTGCTTGCCTAATGGCGACACGTACCCTTGGGATGGGCCTGGTCTCTCCTCTAACCGTCACGAAGGTGGCAACAAGTTTAGAGTGTGTTTAATAGCTTTGTACGTGAAACTCTGACAGCATAACTGTGAAAAACACACTAACAGTGATCAGCGTATAAAACACTGGGAGTCCCAGTAATATATAATGTTGCATTGTTATTTCTCCAACACAGAAGACTGCTGCAGGTTTTCCGAATTGACCCGTGTGGAATTGTACGTTTATCTGCTTCAGGTGTGACTGCAGTGCCTTGCGGGGGATGTGTAACCAGACACATTCTTATTACCATTCAGTGTATAGTTTTGGCAAGCTGAAACCGGGGAGTGTTTGATTTCCTTGAGTTACACCCTTTCATCCAATATTACTACAGCATGTGCTGAGTAGGACTTTAACAGGAAAAGTGCCCTCCCTTTCCCTTTACCTGATTTGGTCCGGAAAAGAAAATCCAGCATTCTTTTCCCCTGTGTAATTATCACCCAAGGAAGACCATGATTCAAACCCCAGTGTCGGCTCCTTGTCATCTTGGACAAGTCACGTGATGTCCCTGTGCCGCTTGCACCAATATCGAAATGTAGGTGGTGCTTGTAATGCACCTATACATTGATGCACAAGGTCAATTAATAGCTTATTATTATATTCAGCCCTATGGAATAAACCTTTCCTGCTCAGGCGATGAGTTTAAGGCCCCTCTGGTAGCAGAGAAGTAAACCTGAGAGCCTTCCGGTTACTTAGAGTCATTGGCCCCTATACCATATGCTAGGTCGTTGATTGGGCCACTGATTGAGCCACCTGTGCTGAAGCATGGATATCCTGAATACCTGACCTGTTGGTGGCCCTTATGGACAGGACTTGGCCACCCTTGATATATGCAATGTACACGCCTACTCCGTGCTGGAAAATATGCTATCCTCATTCATCTCATTGGAGTTGTACTCTTCCCCAGCACGGGAAAGAGGATTTCCGACCCCGTTGATTAAGGGCCTTCAAATCTCGAGAAGAGATTGTTGATAAAATATGCTGATTTGGACATAAATAGGTTAGATCCTAAACCGAGTGCGAAGGCGACAAAGAACTTTTTCTATAAACTATTCAGCAATCCTGCAAGCCACACGGTTGCCCAGTTTCCTTAATGCTTGAGTTCATCAAGCAAAGATGAAATGCACCTGAATGTCTTACAGTGCGGCCAAGTAAAGTGATCATTTATTAAATACGGTCGTGTTTTATCATTTCATTTTGCTTTTTTTCCCCTTCCTACGGAGAACAATAAAACACAGAAAATACAATGTATAATTCTTCTAGGAGATTTGTGGCCTCATTGAGGAATGTAAAATATTGTTTAATTGCAACGTGTCCTGATTATATTGTCAAACTGTGACTCATGGCGTGCAGCGCTGAATTCATTATATTGCTGGCATACTGTACATCATGTCTATGTCTAAAGGATGACAGCTCAAGGGGAAATATTTGATATTGCAGTGAATGACTTTATATCTGCGGCATGGTGTTTCACTTGAAATGCTTTCAAGGATTACATACAAAACCGTACGTGGGAGCCCAGCACACGCGGATCATTTCATTTCTTTTTTTTTTAAATAGACAAGTCTGTGTAAACCTGTGTTGTTTACAGTTATATGAAAGAAAATTAGGAGGGTCAAATTGATATTATCTACTGTACTTTTAGCTTTCTATAGGGCAGATCCACACAGCTCTGTTAGCCTATTTAACCTAAATGAACCTTAGGTTAATTATAACGCCTACAGTCTGCATTAAAGCAAATAATTTAATTTTAACTCATTGCTCAGAGAGATAGAGAGACTGAGACTAATTAAGCACTATATATCTCCCCTCAAACCCCTCTCCAAATAACATATGGAGAACGTCTGTGCTCAAAATGGAGCATACCACAGATACCTGGGAGATATGCTAATGTGATATGCAAAGTATATTTAAATGACTCGCACCCCACAATTCCTAAAAGATTTCCATAGACCTACGCTGACAAGTCTTTGGCCCCTTGCGATGGGATATATAGTGCTTGGGACTCTACTAAAATAGGTCTCGCTCTCTCTCTCGCCACCTCCCCCATTTCAGTGTCTGGAGGGAGTAATCACCACATGTAGGTAATGCAGGTATAACATGATTCATGTTAAGCCAACACACTTTACATGGCGTTAAAACCCATTCTAATGAGATAACTAACATGTTGTTTTTGCATATAATTAGCTTAGTGGATACCCGTTAAAACGTGTTGGAAATAATGTCCGTTACCTATTGAGGAGATCTATACCTATAACGGAGATCTCTGGATCTGCCCCTTAGTTTCTAACACCTGAAGTTTTCTTATGCCAGTATAGATTCTACTTTATTGTCTTATTTTCATTACTCATATGGTAAAGTTAAGTCATTTGCATCTTTGTAGTTCCTGTCTGATTTTGTTTTTTTCTAAAAAAAACGAAACAAAAAACTTTCTAAGTATGTCATTCATTGCTGCATTCAATATTTAATATTTCAATATACAGCAGTGATTATATATGCAACACGTTATGATATAAATCTGCCATAAATGGTTGCAGATGCAGCAGAGACTATTTGCCCTAAGCGATTACATTGGCAGACATACAGTGGAAATAGTTATGATATAAATTGAATTCATGCAACAGCAAATTATATTTGGGGAGAGGTTATTGTGATCAACTGCACACCCCTCTTCCCCTTAAAGAGGCAACCCTGCTTTTCTTTTTACATATTTGTACAGTTATAGGATTAAAGCAGGGGGTCTCGAAGCGGAACCACATTAATTTCAGCTCCGGAGACATCCTGCTCCCGAGATATTTACCTCCATGGGGGGTGCCGGTAGCAGCTCCGGCTGGGCTATGTGGGGCTATCAAAATGGCGGCTTAAATGTCCCATGTGACCCGGGTCAATAGGAAGCCGTGACATCATCCAGTGTGGCTTCCTATTGGTCCGTGTGACTGGGAATTTAACCCAGTGGAGCTGCTACCAGCACTCCCTACGAAGGGATTTCGGGGAGCATAGAGTTTAAATGAACCCGGTTCAAACCTATTAAAAATAAAGCCACATGTTCAGCTGCTTTGAAAGGATACGGATTGCAACGCATTGTATCGCAGGCCCCAAAAAACAGGTAAAATATATGGGCCTTTGCATTGTTTCCTTGATGAGTTAAGTCATTGGTACTTGGAGGTAGGGATATTGGGGTATGCCAAGTAAATGGTATGCTTGTAAAATCCCAGATCGTAGCTTTATGCGAGTTTTCTTTTTCTTCCCATTTTCCAGCAGATATATGGAGCGACCACTCATTTCAGACAGACCCGGACCTACCACCAGGCTGGAAAAAAATCAATGATATTGCTGGGATCTACTACTGGCACATACCAACTGGAGCAACCCAGTGGGAGCGTCCTGTGTCCGCACCAGTGGATCTCCCGGGGTCACGGAAGGGATCGCTCAGCTCTGCCAGTTCATCTCCTACTCCAGAGAATGAGGTGAAATGCGGTGCTAGGGACAGTGTCTGCTTCCAACGCGCTGCGGTGGGGGTCCATGCTTCTGAATGGGACCCCCCACAGCATTAGTCCTTTGGTGCCGCAACCACCACGGCCGAGGCACCAGAGATGTTAAGTCTTGCTACGTCTGTAGGTGCAATCACTACTACCTGCGGTTTTGTTCTCTACATATTTTGGTAATGGAGGACACCATGAGTTCCAATGTGGTCTTCCTTTATCAGGTCTCCAAAGTTGCCGGCCACCTTGAATCGTATAAGATGCCAATCAGCAATCGGACTTCTTTGGGTGGGGGACACCACTTGGCATGGTTAAATAATTTTTTAATAGAGTAGTTCATTTAATTCACAGGTGTGAAGTAGAAGTGGTGGCAGTAACATGGCATATTCAGGCAAGTTCAGCCTCTGTAAGAGTCTAGTTGGGCCATGTTTATTTTATTTTACAGGATCAGAAATTAATAAAATATCGAAAAGGGGAATCCTATTTTTTTAAATCAAATTACTGTATGTAATTAAAATAAATAATAATTAATAAAATAATAATAATTAAAAAAAAAAAAGAGTACTAGGATTGTACGAAAAATCCAATATGACTTTCATAAAGCCAGTCCTTGTAAAGCAGAGTTATTCATATGTGACTGTAGATTACGATAGGCTCCCTGTGCACTGTAACAGTAATTACTTATTGGAAGCCAACATAATCGGCCCCTTGAAGCCAAAGAGCCATCTGCTTGGCCGCTTTGGTTGAAGTCCTCTTTTGCTGTAGAGCAATGTCTTTCATGCACCTCTTGCAGTAAAGTCATTGAGTATGAGGGTTTTGTAGTGTTGAGAGTTATATGGACAAATTCTACAGTAGCAGTTCTCATGGCCACTTAACCCATCTGGCTCTACAGCTTTTTTTGTCCACTTTAAGAGGGTTATGACAGGAAAAGGGCAAACATTGTTGTTAGAAGGTCCTGTTACCTCGTAATCGTTTTTCTTCTCCTAAATATTTATGCTTTTTTACATTTAGTGGGCCAAGTATCAAGCTCCAGGCTGGCTTTTCTTGTGACTAACTCACAGGGGTGATTCATGAAACTACGATCGGGGCACTAATGTGCAGAAACTCCCATTCACATCAATGGGAATGTCCATACCATAGCACCATCATTGGCACTAGCACAGTTTAATGAATAACTCCATCAAAGTGTTATTTTGAGCATACCTCTATTAATATCAATGTATTTAGCATCTGCTTTGAGCTGCTCTTGTCAGCTAATGCTATGGGAAGTATTTACAGAAGTAGCAGTTACTACTTTCGCTATGGCATGATAACGCGTTACCGCAGACGCATGCTTTCTTATGTTATTGTGCGATTTTCTATTCCATGTAGATGCAAGTTGCAAAACTGGGCAATTTTGCTACCTACTGTAATTGTGTGATTTCACGCATTACTGCGGGATACTGATAGCCAGTACATTAATGGCTGCTACATCTGTATATGGAGCAATAGAATAAGTTATGGGAGGCGTTTCTAGACAATCTTTGCAAGCTAAAAACCCGGACCCATTGTATTATATATTTCTATATTTAATAGTGCAAACTGGCGAGCTACGGGGAAATTGACCTCAAATATGTAGCAGTAAACAAAGACGCCCCAACGCACATCCGGTGTGACACATTATTTAGTTCATTTAAAAAAAATGTTCTTCTCATAAGTACTGTAAGGGCCATTTAGTTTAATCTTTTGGCCAAAACATGTTAAGCTGCTACCACATTAAGGTCGCCCCTTTCAGCAGATTCCTACGCTACCAATGTGATACTGTCCTTTGTATTTCCTCCACTACGTAGAGAAAAGAGGATACAAAACAATGATAGTCAATAGCATGGGATGTGTGACATGTATGTGGTGCCTAAGGGGTTAAAATGTAGATGCACATAGATCCAGATTCACAGAATGGTGCTAAGCTTTAGCACGCCTTTATCCTGATTCATATGAATGGGAGCCGAGGCGTGCTAAAGCTTAGCACCGTTTGTAGATCTGGGCGTATGCAGTGGATTGTGTGAGCTACAAAAAACAAAAGTGCACTAAGAAATATATACATACACTTCCCAAGCTTATTGCTACAACACAAGTTATCTCCACCTCTCTCCTTTGGGAAGATATCTCTCGATAACTTCTGCGATTACATGTGTGTATTAGGACCTGCTGATTAAAAACATTTTGATTCGTCCAATACTCAACTGGTTTTGATGTTGGATTAAAAAAACAAAAATCTGATTTTTTTTTTGCTCTCAAAAGTTGTTTCAACTTTTTTGAACTTCTAGCTTTTTGCAAAAGTTAGTGGTGTTTATTCAAAAAGTTTGACCATTTTAATTGATTTTTTTTTTTAAGTACCAAGAAAAAAAAAAGAAGAAAAAAACTAAACATAGATCCATGAAATCCAATAAATATTGACTATTGTGTCTTTTCTTTCCTGTCAGATCAGCTTTGCTTTTTTTTTTTTTTTTTTTTAACTTTAAAGCATATTTAATCATCGGGTTCAGCTTTATTTTATTTAGGCATGAAAAAAAAATAGATATTACTGTTCTCTTACTGTACACTTCTTTAAAGCAGCAATACTACATCCCCCCCTTTTATCCCATTATTTTCATATGTTAAGCATGAGACAGTGTATAATTCTACATTCTTACCTAAACTGACAATCCTTTGGTGCTCCTATTATAAATCTGTCAAAATCCTGATTGTGTGCCTAATGAAATGGACGCTTTTCAGTTTCAATTAATCCTTCAGTCAGTGTAACTCATCAGCTACAATGTATCCTTATTTTACTAAAGTAACATTATCTATTGTTACAGTTTGCAGCTCAAACTGCTGGGAACATTGGCAACAAATTATCCCAAACAGGAAAGTGTTATAAAGATCTGCTTTGCACTGCTAGGGAGGTGGGTTAAAACTGGCTATAGAAATCAAAGGATGCTTAAAAACTCATTAAAAATGACATTAAGAGTTGAATTAAAAAAAAAATCACAATGATCTAATACTACAGAACTGATTAATTTTTTTTAAAAAACATAAGATTTTACATGTTTTGCTGCTTTAAATGGAGGGTTTTCATATGCAGAAATAAATTATCAGCAAGCAAAAACCCTTCCTGCAGAGGGCAGGGCCGGACTAGCCACGGGTCCAGAGACTCCTTGGTTCAGTCAAACCTATCATTTAAAGCTTAAATATTGCCATCTTCGGCACGTTTACTTGTATCATAGCTCACAATTGTTGTGTTGAGCACAAAGTTGCAGGCAGCCATTAAACTTCTACAGAGCTGTCACCAACCAAGGATACAAATCCGTGAGATAGGGAGTTTCTGCAAAAAGAAATTGGACCTTAAAGCATCATTCCCCCTTCTTAATGCACTTTTACCCCCCGTTATTTTTACAGGATAGGAACCGTCGGTTTCCCGGAGATAAATCGCACTATTTTCAGCTCTGGAGACTCCTCCCCCTCCCCTGTTCCCGAGATTCGTACGGTTGAAGTTACTAGGTTTAAATCTCCCTCCAGGGGAAAAGAAATGGCTGCCAAATCTCTGGCCAGTGTTGTTGCAGCTTCCTATCGGACGGCCATTTAAATTTCCTTCAAAAGCAAGAAGTATCTCGGACATGGGGAGTCCCCAGAGCTGCAAATAGCATTCTTCAGCTCTGAAGAACTACCTCTCTCCCCCCCTCCTGCAAAAATTGCTTCAATTGAAAAGTGCAATCCCTTTCAGTGCCCAAGGGTTTTGGAACCCCATGGTGTGGAGGCTAAAAAAAAACACTTGTGGGGGAGATAGCATCCTGTGCTCCTATCGAGCTCAGGACACGATCTGCACTGACGTCGGGCAGAAGGGGGGATGACTCCAGCGGAGGCGATATCACCGAAGCGGTCACGTCATCGCCGGCTCGGGACACTAAAAGGGTTAAAAATAGGTGACGCTAAAAATCAGCGACACAAATGTCAAACCTTTATATCACCAGATATCAACGAGGTCATACACAGGAAAAGTCCCTTTTAAAAACACACATACATACAGTACATTTTAATTTCACACTCATTTGGACTGATGTGATGCGACAGGCAGTCTGCAGGGATGTTTGGAATCTCCAGTGTGCAAACAAGGTGCATGAAATATTGACTCGTTCTGTCTCTGGCTAGGCCTTTTTGTCATTGTGCATCTATCTTTCATACTAGCCTTTTTCTTCAGACAGCCAAAGTTGTCTGTGTAAAGCCAGGGAAATGATAGGACATGAAATAAACATTAAACCCTCCTGAGCGTGAATATTTTAGCACAGCGACCAATACATTATTATTGTATGAAACAGACATGCAAATTTTGGAGTCATGAATATTTTATTTGCTTTGAGGCATCAAATTATATATTTAAAATAAAAGCAGATTGATGTTATCCGCTGTCATGCACGAAAAAAAAAAAAGTAATAAATATTTAGATACGCATCGAACCGCGACTGCTCATTTTATGGTGATTAACGGGCTAAATCACTAATTTCAAAGGGATCAGTACAAAGTAGACACCCTGCGTGGTCTGGATACAATTATTTCACTGTACACAAAAAATAATTAGACATTGCAGCAATTCATACTAATGTACATGGCTTTAATAGGAAAGT